>NW_027512826.1:600000-900000 GCF_048772815.1 Callospermophilus lateralis
ACAACAGCTTTTGGCCCACTACTCAGCAGGCCCCAACATACTGGCATCTCTGTTCTACACCATTTTCATAAAACCCAGTCAATCAAGGCACTGTCTGGTACACTCAGGATCAGCAACTGTACATCCAAAGGTTCTCCAGTGGCAGGTGGCCATGGGAAGTTCAAAAATTTCATGGTATTTATCTAGCCATTTTCAAAGATGAAGTTGGAGAAACTGTGGGTTTCAATTCATTAAGGAACCATTAAATTTAGAGGAAGCACATTTCAATGAATAATCTAGAGAACTCTCACAGGCAAGGGTTCCCAAAGACTGGCCAAAAGGTCACATGAAGCCAGCCCCATTGAGGTCTACAATGTAAGGTCCATGTGTGTTTTGACTCTCAACTATGGCTTCCAAGTCTTTCAGAATAAAATCATGTGATATCCTGGCTGAGATTCCCAGTGCTCTGTGGAAAGCCACTCTGGGCTTAGATCTCAGTGTCCAAGGGCGACTCTCATGTGTGGCCTCCTAAAATCCCAACACAATTCATGGCAATACTTCTCTGAAGTCAGTTCCATAACGCATTCTCTAAGAAGAATCACACCAGAGTTCAAGCCCAGGTGGACCCAGGCATCTCTTACAACCACCACACAAATGACCACAATTAAAACTAAAACACTCCCACATGCTCCTCATCTTCTTCCACATAGACATTCATCATAAACTCTGGCTGGAGGTTTCCATGAAGGGCACAGCCCAATACACTGTTCAAAATAAGCACCCTTGTCCCTCATTTGCCTAAAGTCAGGGTGGCCTGGACACCCTTGCTGTGATCCAAGAGTGATCAAATAGGCCTGCCCTATATCTGATCTGCTTCTCCAATTTGAGGACTAATGACTGTCTGGTATAGATTCTTTATGTGAATTGGTATCATAGAAAATCCAAGCCCCTATCGGCTAGCCTCTGCAGGGATTTGAAGAAATGATTTGACCCAAATGATCCCTATTCTCACTTGATTTAGCTCAGGAAGCTTACAGAGGAAAGTGAGAGACTTCATCCACAATGACTGCTCTTTTGGCCATTTTGGTTTTGGATGCACACTTAGAAACTTTCTTTAGATCCATCAGGTGCTGAGAATCTAAGCCACTGCCACCACACCGGGCCAAGTGGCTGTTCCAGACACATCCCTTTCCAAAGCAATTAAGCAAAGAGCCACATGTGATGCCCATTCATTTCCATTTGAAAACTGTTTTCTTCAGGCTTCACAAAGGGTTGGCCTGAGGCAAAGACCTTCCTGACATTCAGGGTAATAGAAACATAAGTAAGCAAATGGCCCAAAGCAGGGTTTCTCCACTGAGACTTTACTGGTCACACTGATATCTGAGTTTTCTGAGATGCTCCCATTCCCTTCAGCTATCCAGTACATGGCCATGTAACAGAGCTTGGACGTGGTACATATCTTGGAAACAAAACCATGAGGATACTCTGGAGAGTGGCCAGTATTCAGGAAGAAAAGAGGAACTTAGGAAGATAGTAGCTGTTCACCTTCCATTAGGCAAGCCGCACTCCATTCTTAAATTGGGTGAGAAGAATGCTGGGGAGCTTTATACTAGACAGGACACAACTATTGATGCATTCGCATTTCAAATGTCTACAACCACGGATACAGTGGGATACACAGACATAGAAACACTCGTGTTGTCAAACGACTTTCTAGAAACTTTCCAGTCCAAACCTACATGAGACAAAACCACAATCTCACACCGACACCCACAACGGCACCTCCTTACCCCAAGTATGACTGTGACTATCCTGAGTGTCCTCTGACTGGTGGGCCATACTATGTTCCCACGAAATGGCCTGTCCTATCTCAGATCTGGTCTTCTTTGCAAACTTTTTGAAGTTGTCAGGAGCCATGGTTGAGCCACTACCTGCTTTCTCAGAAAAAGCCGCTCTTCAGAGCTCTCCTGAAATTTGGCCATCATCACATAAGTAGGTACCAAGAAACACTGACTCTGTCTTTGATAAATTCAAACAATTGAGACCACTGGGACTGAAACTAAGACTTGCTCTGGGTGCATGGCTTCCTGGATCCCAAGTTCAGAGAGTTCCATCACCAAGGAAGTGTTGTAGGTCACTTCCTTCAGGAACTGAATGAGGTCACTGCGATGGAAAACCACTTTGTCCTAACAGTTGCTTCCAATGGTCCCATGAGATGGAGGCTGCCCCTACTTCCTGTGACACTTTCACAAGTTAGAATGGTATATCAACCATAGGCATCCGGGAACAGCTCTGTACACAGGCCTGGTTTGGTCCATTTAATCTACATTAAGAAGAGAGAGGCTGATTCAGACACATTCCTTCATTCTGACCAGGTTGTTTGACATGGAAGTTGACATGGATTTGACTTTTGCTCTCTCAGGTCCTTCATAGGTAAAAAGGTCGGTCAAAAGTAGGAGGAAAAGTCCACCAAGAGACTGTCTCATGCCACAGCAAAGGGTTTATTGGGCGTCCAGCATGCTGGGGCTCAGAGCTAACTTCAGAGGAGCAAAGAACAAAGAGCCCCAAGAACAACTTGAGCAGAGTTTATTTACATTCTTTAGAGAGGGCAGGGACTTTGCATACATCATAGCCTCCTTTAGCAAATCAACATACCACGGGAAAATCAAATAACAACCCAAAAACATGATTAGCACATTCATTGGCAGGAAGAGGTCGAACAGGGGGTGATTGGTTAGCCCTGAGAAGGGGTATACGTTTAAACTGATTGGTTGAAGCCCTGAGATGTATACGTGATTAGCTGCACGGTTTCTGGGAAGGGGTTGTTTAGTAACTAGGTGGTCAGGGAAGATTTCAACACACATCTAATTGGCAGTTCCGGGAATTGTCTTAACTGCCACAGGAATTTCAGGTTCTGAGTGCAGCTTGGAAACTTTACAAAACCTGGTTCTTTATGTTTCAATTTTAATTTCTTTTATTCTTTCATTTCCCACTCCTTTTTCTTACTACATTTAATCTTAAAAGTAATGAATCATAATTATTGCGGGGTCTCACACTCTATTTCTGCCAGTGGAGCGTATTTCTGTCGGATTACCATGAGTTTTTCCTGCCCAATTTGAGCCTGGAGAAAGGAAACTAAGCGGTTAAGCAAACAAGGTCCCACAGATAGCAACACCATAAGGATGATCAGGGGTCAAGCTAAGCCTGATAGGAGTGTAGTTAACGAGGGGGACTGGGTAAACCATGACTCAAACCACCCTTGTTGAATCTCCCTTTCTCTCTGGCACTCTTCAAGGCATTTTCTCAATTTACTCATGGATTCTCTTACAACTCCAGTATGGTCAGCATAAAAACAACATTCTTCTCTCAGTGCAGCACAGAGGCCCTGCTCCCTCATGAAGAGGAGGTCTAATCCTGGCCTGTTCTGTAAAACAACTTCAGAGAGAGAGTTTAAGGATTCCTACAGCACTGTGATGGAGGTCTCTAATGTCTTCCAGTCTTGATCTATTGCTGTTTCTAATCAGGCCATTTGTTGTGACCCATGGATGATAGCAGCTGTTCCCGTACCCACTCCTGCAGCAGCTCCTATCCTCAATAGGATAGCTAGAGTAAGGGACACTGGATGACAGCAAAATCAGGTTGTTTGTCCCCCTAGTAGACCTTAAAATGATTCTGCATCATAATAAAGAACCCTGGGGAGTATCTGCACCATTACACAATAATTTACAAAGCTGTCAAATACATGGGTTGAAATGCAAGGAGTTCTGACTGTGTGGAGTTCAGTACAATTAAGGTTCCTTTAATTAGTTCCCAGGGGCAGGAGTCAACTGTACTCTGGACTGGGGAAGTAGGCAAAGATGGAAACTGGGAAGTATGAGATGGTAGAGGGGTTCTGGTAGATCTAGGCATGGGAGGTTTTGGAGGCTTAATTCCTGGCTTGAGGGGATTGGGCCCTATTGCTGTGGGATTTTCCTCCTTTTTAAGCAGGATGGTGAACCAGTGACCAACGTCATAACGAGGGACATAAATACAGAATCGCATTTCCCACGTATTTTCCATAGACCATGTTGTTCTGAGGTAGCCCCTTCCTTTGGAAGTGAAAGTTATATTGAGGGGGTAACATAGACTATTCTTTCCACAGCGAGTTTTTGACACAACTTGGCTAGCGGCACATTTCTTGGGATCAATCCAGGTGTCATTTTTTCCAACCTGAATGATACTGTCTGGGGAGTTTGGGTTCAACCATGTAGCTCCCGTTTGTTCACAACCCCAAGATCTAAAATAAATGTCACTGGGTCCTCCACAGGTTTGGCCCTGTTTGCGACTTCAGAAATCAGCTGGGCACACATAAAAATCAAGACTGGCTAGTTTACACCTGAGCTGGGGAAGATGATATCCATAATTCATGGGGTAAGGTGGTCTATGTTGCCCTGGTTTGGGTTTGAGTGGGATCTGTGTGGAGTCCTCTATGTCAGGGAGATCCTAGTCAGAGAGGCCTATGGCAAGCTGACAAATGTCCAGGTAGAGAGATGGCCACCAAGTCCATAAGAGGGCTGTATGTGAAATAGACCACACTACTTGCCCAGTAGGATTTATAGCTGCCATTGTTGCTGAACAGGCTGAAAGTGATTAGGACTGCTGGTGGTCAGGGGAAGAATCCATAGCCCTACCCACACGACGGACACGCAACTTGAGAGGGTTACCAGTCTGTTCCAGTTTCCAGCCGGATGCTGGACAGGGCGCAGGCTTGAGATGGGTGGCACGGATCCAGGAAGTGATTCCATCCACTTTCACCACTGTAGGTGTTATAAGCAGCACCTGGTATGGTCCTTTCCAGCAGCGGTCCAGGGATGATACCTGATGCCGTCTCACATAGACGAAGACTCCCACTTGATATCGATGTGGGGTTCCCTCGTCTCCAGGCTGATAAGCAGTGGCCAACTGTTTCCACAGGTATTGCTGGGTGCTGTGTTTGTTCATGGGCTTTAAGTCTGTCAAGCAAGGGGGTGTGAAAGGAATAATTAAGTCTCAGAGTTGGGGTTAGGTCCCTTACTGGAGGAGGGGCACCATAGAGAATTTCATAAGTGGTGAGTTTACACAAAGAGGAAGAGGGTGTACTTCTTGCACGAAACAGTGCTTAAGGTAGGAGCATAGTCCAATTTTTTATGCCGGTCTCCAAACTTAATTTCTTTAAAGTCTCTTTGATGGTTCTAATCATCCTTTCTACCTGTCCTGAGCTCTGGGGTCTATAAGCACAATGTAACTTCCAATTAATCTTCAGGGTCCTGGTGAATCCCTGACTTACCTGGGCAACGAATGCCGGTCCATTATTGGACCCTATTACCTTAGGCAGGCCGAACCTTGGAAAAATGTCTTCTAGAATCTTTTTGAGCACCGTCTGAGCCGTTTCTTTCTTCATGGGGAAGGCTTCAACCAATCATGAAAGAGTATCTACAAAGACTAGGGGATATTTAAGTCCATACCTTCCTGGCTTAATTTCAGGAAAATTCCACTTCCCAGAATTGTCCTGGTCTGGTTCCTCGTAAGCGCTTCCCTGCAGGAAGCTTGGATGGGTAAGCATTAACTAATTGGCAGACTTGACAAGCTCTAGTCACCTGCTAAGCTATTTCTTTCCTCTGTGTCAGTCATTAATAAATCCTTTCTTCGGTCCTTTAAGAGAGCCTATAACTTCTTTGAGCTTAAGTGGGTGAGCTAGTGTACGTCTTTGACATAAAGGTGGGCTTTTTGAAATTTTAAACTTGGCTCTGTAGGGTCCCAGAGTTCTGTATCTGTCTCCTCACATGATAAGTTGCCTGAATGTTCCAGTGTGGCCAAGTCTCCTGAATGTTGATCCCCCTGGTGTGGAAAAAGTTAACAGAGTCACTCCGTTTAGGGCTGCCAATTAAGCTTCCTCATCTGCCCTTCTGTTTTTAACTGCGACGAGGTCGTTTCCCTTCTGGTGCCCTGGACAGTGCACTATAGCTAGTTCCTTAGTGCCCTGCCCTGCTGAGAGAAGGTGGAGAATCTCAACTTTGTTCTTTATTTTTTTTCCCAGTGGAGGTTAATATCCCCCTTTGCTGGTAAATAGCCCTGTGCACATTAGCATTGCCAAATGCATAGCGGCTATCAGTGTAATGGTGGCCCTTTTGCCTGTTGCTAGTTCCAATGCTTTCGTAAGGGCAATCAGTTCTGCCTTTTGGACTTATGTCTCTTCTGGGAGACCAGAGGATCAGATGACATTAGTTTTGCTAACTACTGCTGCTCCAGCCCGCCACATACCATCTTGGAGGAAGCTGCTCTCTTTCGTAAACCATACGACTTCAGGGTGAGGCAGTGGCTGGATTTTTCAAGTCTCGTCCTATACTGGTTTCCTCTGACAGTATGTGTTGACACTCATGAGCGACAGGTCCTGATGATTCTTCTGGCAGCCAGGTTGAGTGGAGCAGAAGGTCCAAGAGTTATTCTGTCTTTGCTAATCCAGAGGCTCTGGTAGTGGTTTATTCTGGAGTTTGATAGCCACCTCTCTGGAGGTTGACAGATGATGCTCTCCAGGGCATGGGAGGCTATCATGGATAGCTTCTGTCCCAACGTTCATTAATGAGCATCTTTTATTAGAAGCGCTGCCACTGTTATAGCTCTTAAGCAACGGGACCACCCAGTAGCCACTGGGTGAAGTTTTTTTGATAAGAATGCTACCGACCTTTTCCAAAGTCCCAAATTCTAAGTGAACACTCCCCGTGCTATTCCTTTCTTTTTCTCGATGTAGAGAGTGAAGGGTTTATCTATATCTGGGAGTGCTAAGGCCGGAGCAGATAGCAGCACTTTTTTTGACATTATCAAAAGCTTGTTGGTGCTCAGGGGTCCATTGGAATTGGGCATTACACTTTATCAGCGGGTATAAATGGGCAGCCAGAGAGGTGAACCCAGGAATCCATCACCTGCAAAAGGCAGCAGTCCCAAGAAACTCTCTGAGTTGTCTCTTATTAGATGGGGGTGGCATCTGCACAATGGTTTGTTTTCTGTTCTCAGTGAGCCATCATTTGCCACCCCTAAGAGAATAACCCAGGAAGATTACTTCTTGCTGACAAATTTGGGCCTTTTGGCAGAAGCCCTATATCCAAGCCGAGCAAGCTCGGATAATAGTGCTTGGGTCCCAGACTTATAGTTCTCCTTGGTGTCCGCTGCCAGTAGCAGATCATCCACATATTGGAGTAGGGTGACTTCGGGGTGTGCAGTTCTGAAGTCATTTATGTCCCTGTGGAGGGCTTCATCAAAGAGAGTGTGGGGGGGTTTGAACCCCTGTGGGAGTCTAGTCTAGGTTAGTTGGCCAGATGTTCCAGTTTCTGGGTCTATCCACTCGAAAGCAAACAGCAACTGACTGTCCTTATGTAGAGGCAAGCAGAAGTAAGCATCTTTTAAGTCCAGCACAGTGTACCATTCCCGCTCCAGATTCAGAGTGCTAAGCAAATTATATGGATTGGGTACTGTGGGGTGAATGTCCTGCACTCTGTTGTTGATCTCTCTTAGGTCTTGAACAGGACTGTAGTCCCTAGTTCCTGGCTTTCTTACTGGTAGCAGGGGGGTATTCCAGGCTGATTGACAGGGCCTTAGGACCCCAATGGCCAATTATTTCTGAATATGGGGACTTATCCCATCCTTAGCTTCTTTGCTTAGAGGATATTGTTTAACACTGATTGGAGAGGCCGAGGCTTTTAATTCTACTACTATTGGAGGTTGTTTCATGGCTAGACCTAACCCAGCAGTTTCTGCCCAGGCATTAGGATAATCTTTTATCCATTTCTGTTGTAGTTTGCCTCTTTGATCAGTCCTAGGGGGCACGAAGTGTTGATGTTCATCTTCTACAGACATAGTCAATTCTCTGACTATGGGAGTTTTTACTGAAGGCTTTAGAACATCCACTTGGGGACCATCAGGGTTAAAAGTTACTCTATCCCCGAGTTTGGTAAGCAGATCCCTGTGCATCAATGGGGCTGGGCATTCTTGGATTACTAGGAAAGAGTGGTGGACTTTTCATTTTCCTACTTCCATAATCCTCTTAGTTGTCCAAGCCCGATATGTAGTGCCATTAGCCCCTTGACTAGGGACCATTTTTTTGATGTGGGGCCCAGTGAAGCCTTAAGGGCTGAGTATACTGCTCCTGTATCCACTTCAAAGTTCACTGGAGTCCCCTCCACTTCAAATGTTACCCTGAGCTTGGGGAGGGGATCCGAGCCCTGACATTTCAAGTCCTCTTCTAGAGTCAGCATGGCGGGCTGCCGTGGCTTCTTCTTTTTGGGGCACTCTTTGACTCAGTGTTCTTTTTCTCTACAGTAGGTACATTGATCTGAGGCCAGGGACAGCCTTTGGCGTGGGCCCAAGTATCTCTTTCTGACTCCCTGCTTTTTAATTTCTGGCGTGTTTGCTGCTGTGAAGAAAACCTTAGCCAATGCTTTTGTCTGCCTTTTGCTCCCTTCATCCTCCTTTTGTTCCCTTTCCTTCTCTCTCCTCTGTTCCCTCTCCTCCTCAGTTTCTCTCTTATAATATACTTATATACTTATACTATATACTTATAATATATATCTTATAATATACTATTTCAGCTTCTCTGTCTAAATCTCTTAAGGTCGTATTTTGTAACCCATCTAGACATTGTAACTTTCTCTTAATATCTTGGGCAGCCTGCTCAATAAAGGCCATTGTAACAAATGCCTTTTGGTCATCTGCCTGAGGATCAAAAGGAGTATATTTTCTATATGCTTCCTTAATTCTCTCCAGAAACATAGAGGGAGACTCATTAGGCCCTTGGATAATCTCTCTTACATTGGCCAAATTGGTCGGCTCTCTGGCGGCCACTCAGAGACCCGCTATTAGAGCCTGGAGATATGTGGACAGATGCTTCCCACCTTCAAAGGTGTTGGAGTCCCAGTTGGGTCGGTTCATGGGCCCATAGGAATGGAGAGAGAGCATCACGGGGCTTCTGAGTTTTCTATTATCCGTCGCCGGTGGGTTCCTTTAGGTTGCCCAGCTTCCTTCAGGAGAGGAGGGGTTGCTGCTGCTGCGGGGAAGTCCCCTGGAGGGCTTGGGTCTGGCCCAATTGCCTCTAGCAGTGGAGAGGCTGAGTCAGCGGTGGGAGGATCATCAGGAACTGTGTTGGGGGTTGGGGAGGGAGAGTAGACGATAAGGAGGGGGTGGAGTGTCCAGTCTTGTGACTCAGGGAGAATGGAAGGAAGAGGGAGAGGAGCGGAAAGTTTGAATGATAGGAATGAGGGGGAAGGGGTATATGGCTGTTGATCTGGTTGGCCACGTGGCCCCAGCTGAATGACAATATCTCTGAATTTTCAGATAAGACGAAAGTGGAAGGATTCTTCTGGGGACATCCGAATACAAGGATGGGCCATTCTGAAGCACAGAGAGTCTGCCAGGTACAGTGTTTTACTGAAAAAGAAAGATTCTGGGCCCTTGAGAGGACATCAGTCCAATGATCAAGGGTCAGGGACAGAGAAGAGGAAGTGCTTCGTCCCATAATGGGAGTTACTCAAACAGGGACAGTGAAGACACAAACACAACACAGACAAAGAAAAACAGTAAACGTTTAACATGAGTCCAACACAAAGATTGGAACTGAGTAACTGGCAATGGGTTAGACAATAAAGACAGACAGTGAACTCAACATGAGTTCAGAACAATGACCAAAACTGAGTTACCGGCAAAACCTGATGGGCTGGCAAATTGAATCCTGAAGCAAAACATAACCGAGTTGAGGAAACTACTATTCCTTGAATTCCCTAGTCCTCCGGAGTGTCCCTCAGGGACGTGACCTTGGCTCTGTGACACATCTGTCACCCCATAGGAGAGAGCTAATGCTCTTCACCAACAGCCACTTTGCCACGCCCTAGCCTGAAACCCGAAACCAGAAAGAGGCGCCTTACTTACCCCTAGAGGAGTCCCTTGAGGTCTTCCGTCCACCGCTGCCGGATATCTCACCTGGGGCCTCCAGATGAAAAGGTGCTGCGAACGTCAAAGGAAAAGACAACAAAGAGGCTTTCTCATGCATCAGCAAAGGGTTTATTGGGGGTCCAGAATGCTAGGGCTCAGAGCTCCCTTCAGAGGAGCAAAGAACAAAGAGCCCCGAGAACAACTTGAGCAGCGTTTATATACATTCTTTAGAGAGCTCAGGGACTTTACATACATCATAGCCTCCTTTAGGAAATCATCATGTACCACGGGAAAATCAAGTAACAACTCTAAAACATGATTAGCACATTCATTGGCGGGAAAAGTTGGGGCAGGGGGTGATTGGTCAACCCTGAGAAGGGGTATACATTTAAACTGATTATTTGAAGCCCTGAGATGAATACGTGGTGAGATGCACGGCTTCTGGGAAGGGTTTGTTAAGTAACTAGGTGGTCAGGGAAGATTTCAACACACATCTAATGGGCAGTTCCAGGAATTGTCTTCACTGCCACAGGAGTTTCAGGTTCTGAGTGCAGCTTGGAAACTTTACAAAACCTGGTTCTTTACATTTCAATTTCAATTTCTTTTATTCTTTCAGAACCTTACAGTGGAAGGTGAGAGACTTCATTCACAATGACTGCTCTTTTGGCTATATTGGTTTTGGATGCACACATGGGATCATTTTTTTGATCCGTCTGTTGCTGATAATCTAAGCCACAGCCTCACACAGGGCCAAGAGCCTGATTAAGACACATCTCTTTCCAAAGCAATTACTTCTCTGAGGTCAGTTTCAGAACTCAGTCTCTGAGGAGAATCACACCAGTGTTCAAGACCAGGTGGACCCAGTCATCTCTTCCAACCGCCACACAAATGACCACAATTAAAACCAAAACACTCTCACATGGCACTCATCTTCTTACATATATACACTCATTATACCCTTTGGCTAGAGGTTTCCATGAATGGCGCAGCCCAAGAGAGTGTCCAAAATAAGCTCCCTTGCCCCTCATTTGCCTAACCTCAGGATGGCCTGAACACCCTTCCTGTGAACCAGGATTGATCACATAGTTCTTCCTTTAATACTGCACTGCTTCTCCAATTTGAGGCCTACTGACTGTCAGGTATAGATTCCTTATGTGATTTGGAGTAATTATTAAACCACAGTAACTTTGCAGCGCTTCAAAGAACTCATTTGACCCAAAGGATCCCTATTCTCACTTGGTGGAGGTCAGGAAACTTACAGAGGAAGGCGAGAGACTTCATGCTCAATGACTGATCTTTTTGCCATTTTGGTTTTGAATGCACACATTGGATCTTTCTTTAGATTCATCAGTCGCTGATAATCTAAGCCACAGCCTCAAACAGAGCCACAAGGCTGATTCAGACACATACTTTTCCAAAGCAGTTAAGCAAAGAGCCACAGGTGATGCCCATTCACTTCCATTTTAAAACTGTTTTCTTCAAAATTCACAAAGGGGTGGCCTGAGGCAAAGACCTTCCTGACTTCAGGGTAACAGAACAATAAGTCAGCAAATCCCAATGCAGGGTTTCTCCACTGAGACTTTCTTGGTCACACTGATATCTGAGTTTTCTGAGATGCTTACAATTCCCTTCAGCTATCCAGTACATGGCCATGTCACAGAGCTTGGAGGTGGTACATATCTTGGACAAAAAACCATGAGCCTTTTCTGGAGAGTGGCCAGAATTCAGAAAGAAAACAGTAACTTAGGAAGATAGTAGGTGTTGCCCATCGAAAAGCAACCAGCAGTCCTTTCCTAAAATGGGCAGGATGAATGCTGGGAAGCTTTCTACTAGACAGGATACATCCATTAATCCATTCTGTTTTCTAATGTGTACAACCAAGGACACAGTGGGATACATAGACAGAAACACACTCGCCTTGTCAAAGGACTTTCTAGAAACAGTCCACTCTAAACCAAACAAACCGCCTTTCCTACCTATTCTCAGAACATGAGACAAAACCACAAACTCACACCCACACTCAAAAAGTCACCTCCTTCCCCCAAGTAAGTCTGTGACTATCCAGAGTGTCCTCTGACTGGTGGGCCATACTATGTTCCCCCAAAATGGCCTGTCCTGTCTCAGGTCTGCTCTCCTTGTCCATCTCTGTGAAGTTGTATGGAGCCTGTGCTGACCACTACCTGCTTTCTCATTAAAGGCCCATCTTCAGAGCTCTACTTGCATTTTGTCATCCTCAAACCATTAGGTACCAAGAGAGACAGACTCTCTCCTTGGTAAATCCAAACAAGTAAGTCCACTGGGAATGGGACTGGGACTGGCTCTGAGTGCCTGGCTTCCTGGATCCCAATTTCAGAGAGTTACATCACCAAAGAAGTGAGGTAGGTCAATTCCAACAGGAAGGGAATGAGGTCACTGCCTTGGCAACCACTTTGTCCTAACACTTCTTTCCAAGGGTCCCTTGAGATGGAGGCTGCCCCTACTTCCTGTGACACTTTCAGAAGTTAGAATGGTATATCAACCATAGACACCCAGGAGAAGCTCTCCACACAGGGTTGGTTTGGTCCATCTTCTTTATATCAGTAGGAGAGAGGCTGATTCAGACACATCACTTCATCCTGAACAGGTGGTTTGCCATGGAAGATGACTTTTGCTCTCTCAGGTTCTTCATAGCTGCTACATCTTCTCTAGGGATCATTTCTGCATCAAACTTTGATATTCTCAACACGTGGAAGATCCCCTACATTCGTGTATTGTAAGACCAACTCTATCCCTGCTCTTTTGTGAAGTTAGATTGAGGGAACAGTGTATGGTTAGGGTTAATAACATATTCAATTTGGGTTAGGAAACATTCTGCGGGATGAATAATGGTATTGGGAACCTGCAATATTCACAAGAATATATAGGTGAAATATAAGTATGAAACCTGAAATCTAGGTACGATTTGAAGCCCAGAAGGGTATTGGGCCCTTTAGTGAGATACTTAGCTTTGAATTATGTTCAGCACAGATATCTCAGATAAATCGATGTGCAATGGCAGAGGACCTTGTACCTTGGATGATTAAATGTCCTAGAGAACATTAAGTTAAAAAGGAATAGTCGGCAGGATTAGGAAGGTAGTCAGTAGGTTCAGAAAAAAGAGTGAATATAGGATTTGGACAAAAGTTTCATTAGCAATAGGGTTTTGGGTAGATAGTGAACGTAAATATGAGCACATATGAAGAGTCAGTCACAATGATGAACTGGGGAAAATATGTAGGAAAGCAGATATCAATAGAGACATTAGGAAATCAGGCAAAGTATAATGAAATAGGGTTAGACATTTTCAACATGGTTGAGGTTAAATATATAATCTTAGGAAGAAAGACATATGTTGCCTCCAATAGGATTGACATTTGAGAGCATTAGGCAACCTGGACATGGTTGTTTTTAGTAATCCATGCTCACTTTCCATTTTGCTTAGGTGAAAGGTTAATTAAATAGGCACTTGTCACTTCCTGTTTTTCTGTATGCTTAACAAACCACTGTTGAAATTTTGAGAACTGTTTGCTAATTTTGTTCCCACAATGTGCTGTCCCCAAATGCCAAACTGCAGAATATACTCCCTCACCCGGGTGCACGCAAACCGCACACTCGCCCTGACCCATCAATAAATTTCCCTTTCTGCCCTCTCCAAGAAAAGTATATAAGTTCTGTTAAAGCTGTTCTCAGGCTCTCTGCTCTATTCAAATGAGCTCTGAGCCCCAGCATGCTGGACCCCCAATAACCTCTTTGCTGTGGCTGAGTGTAAATGGTATACTGTTCTGTACTTAAAAGATGCTTTCTTTTGCTTGGCTCTGCATAAAGATAGTCAGTTGCTGTTTGCTTTCGAGTAGGTAGACCCAGAAACCAGAACGTCTTTTCAACTAACTTGGACTAGACTCCCACAGGGGTTCAAAAACTCCCCCACTCTCTTTGATGAAGCCCTTCACAGACATTTCAACAACTTTAGAACTATGCAACCCGAAGTCATTCTGCTTCAATATGTTGATGTCCAGCTACTGGCAGCCAACACCAAAGAAAACTGTGAGTCTGAGACCCAAGCACTATTATCTGAGCTTGCTCAACTCAGGTAGAGAGCTTCGGACAAAAAGGCCCAAATTTGCCAGCAAGAAGTAATCTTCCTGGGGTATTCCCTTAGGCACGGTAAATGATGGCTCACTGAGCCCAGGAAACAAACCGTTGTGCAGATACCACCCCCATTTAACAGGAGACAACATAGAGAGTTTCTTGGGACTGCTGGCTTTAGCAGGTTATGGACCTGGGTTTGTGTTCTTAGCTGCTCCTTTATACCCGCTGTTAAATGAGAATGCCCAATTCCAATGGACCCTTGAGCACCAGCAAGCTTTTGATAATATCTAAGAACACTGACAATGAACTGCTCAACTTCAGTGAGCCCAGCCTGGAATTTCAGAAAGCCCTACACTATGTTAAAAATGTACATCAACTCAATCAACTTGGTTCAAAAAAACTGCAGGCATTACTGTAGGATCAAGAACAGAGTTTTAGACTAACTCACTCACAGTGAAAGGAAATAATTGAATGGTTAACAAAAGCCTGTCAGTTCTGTCAATTGGTTAATGCTTACCCTTCCAAGCTTCCTGCAGGAAAGCACCTATGAGGAACCAGACCAGGACAAATCTGGGAATTGGACGTTTCTGAAATTAAGCCAGCAAGGTATGGACTTAAATATCTCCTAGTCTTTGTAGATACATTTTCAGGATGGATTGAAGCCTTTCCCACCAAAAAAATAAAAGAAAACCGGCACAAATTGTGGTCAAGAAGTTCCTGAAAGATATTTATCAAAGACAGGGCCTGCCTAATGTAACATGGTCTGATAATTGAACAGCCTTCATGGGCCAGGAAAATCAGGGGTTAGCCAGGACCCTAGGGATTAATCGGAATTTACATTGCGCTTATAGACCCCAGAGCTCAGGACACATAAAAAAAATAAATAGAACCATTAAAGAGACCTTAACGAAATTAAGCTTAGAGACCGGCATAAAAGATTAGACTATGCTCCTGCCTTATGCACTGTTTCATGCAAGAAATACTCCCTTTGTTTCTTTGTGTAACCTCACCCCCTATGAAATTCTCTATGGGGCCCCTCCTCCACTAAGAGACCTAACCCCGACTCTAAGACCTAAGGATCCCTTCCACACATCCTTGCTTGACAGACTTAAATCTCTTTTAAGAACTCAGCTATACCTGTGGAAACAGGTGGCTACTGACTTCCAACCTGGGGACGAGGGGAATCCACGTTGATATCAAGAAAGAGACTTCCTCTGAATAAGATGACATCAGGTGTCATCCCTGGAACCCCACTGGAAAGGAACATTCCAGGTGCTACTTATAGCACCTACAGCAGTAAAAGTAGAGGGAATCACTTCCTGCATCCATGCCTCTCATCTCAAGCCTGTGCCATGTCCAGACTCTGGCTGGAAACTGGAAAAGACTGTTAACCCTTTCAAATTGCATATTCGCCACGTGGGTAAGGCTATAGACTCTCTCTTTTGCCACCCGTAGTCCTAACGCTCATCAGCCCCTTCAGCAGCGATGGCTGATCACAAATCCTACTAGACAAGAAGTATGGTCTATCTTGCATACAGCCCCCTTAGGGACCTGGTGGCCATCTCTCCACCCAGACATTTGTCAGCTGGCTATAGGTCTTTCCTATTAGAATATCCCTGATGAAGAGGATCCCATTAAAATTCCATTAAATCCTTTCCGTACCATAGATAATGGAAACAAACATTATGGTTGTAGGAACAGGCAAGCCAGATGCAGGTTGGCTAGCCTATATTAGTATGTTTGCCCGGCAGACAATCAAAGCCACAAACCGCCATGGCTGTGTGGGGGAAAAGCCGATTTCTTCTGTAAGTCATGGGGATTTGAGCATACAGGGGCTGCCTGGTGGAACCCAAAATCCTCATCAAATTCAGTACACAGCATTGGCCATATTACCACTTAGACAACCCAAACTCATGGCCCCCAGAGGAGTCTCTAGATCCTCAAATTCTGTGTGACCTTTTTAACTTCTGCAAGTGCTCAAAAGGGTGAAAGGAAATTCCCCTATGTGAAGGCCTTTTTCCTCTTTCGCTCACATCCTGAACTATGCTTCTCCAATAGTTCCTCAAACTCAGCCTTCTGCTCCATACTCTCTGCTGTCAGTCCCACCTCAGCAAACCTGATTTCTCTTCTCCATTTACTAGATCAAAAACCGAAACCTCTGCCGGTTCTCAGAGCATTGCCCCCTTGCTGAGGTAGCAGGTACTGAGGTACCCATCCACCCACTCACTTCTCTCTTTTCCTGTCAGTGCCCACACCGGGTCCCACCAGATCCTCTTACCACCTAACCCAAAGCTCAAACCAGCTTAGGAGAACCCTCAGACCCCTATCGAAGATGTAATGAAAATGGCCTTTAAAGTTTCTTTGTCATCACTGAAAACAGGTTACTAAGAATTTAAAGTCCCTCACAGGCTTTTTGGGATACTCACTCCTGTCTTCCTTTCTGCTCTACCGGTTCTACTGCTCAATTTATGTTGCTAGGAAAATCCCAAAACCCTTTCCCATTATTCTTTTACATTTCTCCTTCCTTATTCTCAGATCCACGGAGCTGCTCTCACCCCCCGCCTTCCCCGTCTTCCCCCTCTGTACCAGGCCCACAGAAAAATCTTCACTGAACTTCTCCAGAAGTCTTCACCATGGCTGACTTCAGGACTTTCAGCAAAAGAGTCTCTATAAATGAGTCAGTGTAGATTAACTTCCTCTTTTTCTGTTGCCCTGTTCTACTTGGCTACTGGCTGGAAAAATCAGCACTCCTAATCTAGACACCCCCTTAATAGTTTTTCACAGAATGTGTGAAAAAGGCCTCTGGCCTTGAGCTGGGGCTTCACAGAGATGGCTACATTTCTAAGATAAAAAGTTACAAACTGGGCTCCATGGTAACAGTTGGCAGGGGGATAAAGAAAAGGAAAAAAAAAAGCTCTCTGCCTCCCAGGTGTCCTTGAAAAGTTAACTTGACCACAATAGAGGAGAAAACAGAAAAAAAAGCTTCTTTTTTTGAATTTCTGCAGACTGTGAACTTCTGAGTGTCTTCTCTTTCATGTTGGGTACAAAATTCTGAAACTACCTAAACTTGGGGTTCAGGGAGTTAATTGATTACAACAGAAGCAATGCCCTCTGAATCCGGTTGCAACCAAATAGGACTGTTTCCCTGTCTTTGGTGCTATCTTAAGTGCTGTGCCTTGTCCGTCCCTACAACAGTATAATTCTATATACTTAAACATTGTTTATGTTTTCATGAAATGGTCAACAGATTTGATTAATTGTGTAATGGTGAAGATGTGTCCCAGATTGCTCTATAATGACCCAGGTTCATTTGAAGTTCAAACAGGGGGGCATACAACCCGGTTCCACTGGGAACATATATCCCTCACTTTAGCCATCATATTAGGAATTGGAGTTGCGGCAGGGGTAATCACAGGAACCACTGCCCTGCTCCATGGTACACAACAAATGACCCAAATAGAAGCAGCAAGAGACCAAAACTTAAAGATAATAGAAACCTCCATCACAGCTTTGCAGGAATCTTTAACATCTGTATCTGAATTTGTTTTACACACCAGTTGAGGGTTGGACCTCCTCTTCATGAGAGAAGGGGGCCTTTGTGCTGCATTGATATAAGAATGTTGTTCTGATGCCGACCATACTGAGGTTGTAAAAAAAACCTATGAGTAAAATAAAAGGATGCCTTGAAAAGCGTCAATGAGAGAGAGAGGCCCAAAAAGGGTGGTTTGAGTCTTGGTTCACACAGTCCCCCTGGTTATCTATGCTTTTATCAACCCTGGCCTGTCCAATAATAATCCTCATATTATTTCTAACTATAAAACCCTGTTTGCTCAACCATGTAATTTCTTTACTCCAAGCTCAAATTGGACAAGTTAAACTTATGGTAATACCCCACTAGCAGACATAGAATGTGACACGCCCCAATAATCACTTTTATGATTAAAAGTAGCAAGAAGAAGAAGTGCGGAATGAAAGGTTAATAAAAAAGGTACTTGTAACTTCCTGTTTTTCTGTATGCTTAACAAAACACTGTTGAAATCTTGAGAACTGTTTGTAATCTTGTTCCCAGATTGTGCTGTCCCCAACTGCCAAATTGCAGAATGTATTCCCTCACCCACTTTCACACTAACCGCCCACTCGCTCTGACCCATCAATAAATTTCCGTCCCTGCCCTCTCCAAGGAAAGTATATAAGCTCTGCTTAAGCTGTTCTCGGGGCTCTCTGCTCCATTCATGTGAGCTCTGAGCCCCAGCTTGCTGGACCCCCAATTAACCCCTTGCTGTTGCATGAGACACTCTCTTGGTGATCTCTTCCTCCAACGCTTGCAGGAACATTACTTAAATGTTTGAATGTAGAAGAGAAAATCCAGTCATAAAGGGATAGTCGGTAAGATTAAGAAGATAGTCGGTAGGTTTAGGAAGAAGAGTGAGTATAGGATTTGGAAAACAATATCTTTAGCAATAGGGGTTCGGTTAGAGAGTGAATGTAAATGTCAGCACATGTGAACAGTCACAATATTGAAGTGGGGAAAATATGTAGGAAAGCAGATATCAATAAAGACATTACAAAATCAGGCAAAGTATAAAGTGAGTGATACAATTAGACATTTTCAACAGAATTGAGTTAGAATATATAATCTTAAGAAGAAACAAAATGTAGTCACCAATAGGATTGACATTTGAGAGCATTAGGCAACTTTGACATGGATGTTTTTTGTAATCCATGCTCACTTTCCATTTAGGCTTTGGTACAATCACAAGTGTGACCTTTACATTTGTCTCCAGAATACTACTGTGATAAAATGTATATGTAGATGTGGTGACATGAGTGTTTCTTCCACTATTTCTGGGAGCAATATTTTGAAGACATATAAATGGGTATTGGGGGTACAAAAAGGTGTACACTGTGTCATTGAATATAGAGATAATGCATGAATAGACCATAAGTGAATAAATAATATAACTGGTTCCACATTAAATAACAGATTGAATAGATATCTGAAAATATATAAGAAATCTTATATTGATATACAATCATTCATTCCAACCAATGATACATCTAATATTAATATTAGGGTTACGGTTTATCATGAAGATATGTTAGTTTTGCTACAAAAGTAATTATGGAAATCAAAAATAATGTGTTTGGAAAGAGTCAGTCACAATGCTGGCAATATGTAAACAAGGCCTCTGAGCTTGAGCTGGGGCTTCACAGAGATGGCTACATTTCTAAGATAAAGAAGTTACCAACTGGGCTTCATGGTAACAGCTGGCAGAGAGAAAAAAAAAAAGAGAAGAAAATAGCTCTGCCCCATTCCCGGTGTCCTTAAAATGTTAACTTGCCCAGAACAGAGAAAAAAAAAACAGAAACAAAAACTGCTTTTTATGAACTTCTGCAGACTGTGAACTTCTGAGCCCCTCCCTTACATGTTGGGTACAAAATTCTGAAACAATTTAAACTTGGGGTGCAGGGGATTAAATGATTACAACAGAAGCAATGCCCTCTAAATCCGGTTGTAACCAAATAGGACTGTTTCCGTGTCTTCGGTGCTATCTTAGTTGCCTTACCTTGCCTTGTCCATCCCTTTTCTCATGAAAAGACCAGTCAAGAAACATGGAGGAATGCATGTGCTCTGAAGCAGGAAGTGATTGATAGTGAAACAAATGCCTATAAATTTTCTAACTTGTGGATGAAATATATATCCTATGATGTGCATTAATTGAAGAAATAGTAATCTACTAGTGTTGAATAAAAATGAACGTCAAAATACACATCATGTCCTATTGGAATCTACTTGCATTGATGTTAAACTGGGTCAGGTACTGTAGAAATATTAGGATTTGTGTGCATCATTCACTGAAGTTACTTTTCAGTATAGGAAAGAAATATGTTTTTCAGGTGAATGAATATTTCTAAGAATAATCTTTGGAAAGTTGATTATAAATTTACGTATATGAATATGAATGAATTTGGTGAGTGTAAAATAAGACACATATTTCATATTTTGAAAAATCTGGAGAGTATATATATATATATATATGTGTGTGTGTGTGTGTGTGTGTGTGTGTGTGTGTGTGACTAAAGTCACGGTGGCCTGGACACCCTTCTTGTGAACCAGGAGTGATCAAACAGGTCTGCCATTAATACTTTTCCACTTCTCCAATTTGAGGCATTCTGACTTTGGCATTTAGATTCTTTATGTGAAATGGAGTCAAGAAAAAACCGAAGCACCTATGGACTAGCCTCTGCATGGTTTTGAAGAATTCATTTGACCCAAAGGATCCCTATTTCCACTTGATGGAGGTCAGGAACCTTACAGAGAAAGGCGAGAGACTTCATCTACAATGACTGCAATTTTTGCCATTTTGATTTTGTATGCACACATGGGATCTTTCTTTACATCCACCAGGTGTTGGTAATCTAAGCCACAGCCTCACACAGGGCCAAGAGACTGATTAAGACACATCCCTTTCCAAAGCAGTTAAGCAAAGAGCCACAGGTGATGCCCACTCATTTCCATTTGAAAACTGGTTTCTTCAGGCTTCACAAATGTGTTTCATGAGGCAAAGCCCTTCCTGACATTCAGGGCAAAAGAACAATAGGTAAGCAAAAGGCCCATAGCAGGGTTTCTCCACTGAGACTTTACTGGTTACACTGATATCTGAGTTTTCTGAGATGCTCGCCATTCCCTTCAGCTATCCAGTACATGGCCATATCACAGAGCTTGGAGGTGGTAAATATCTTGAACACAAAACCATGAGCCTATTCTTGAGTGTAGCCAGAATTCAGGAAGAAAACAGGAACTAAGGAAGTTTGTAGGTGTTGCCCTTCGATAATGCAAGCCACAGTCCATTCATAAATTGGGCAGGATTGATGCTGGGAAGCTTTCTACTAGACAGGACCCATACATTGATGCATTCTCTTTTCTAATGTCTGCAACAACAGACACATTGGGATACACAGACATGGAAACACTTGCCTTGTCCAATCACTTACTAGAAACGGTTCACTCCAAACCAAACAAACCACCTTTCTTACCTTTTCTCAGAACATGAGATAAAACCACAAACACACAACAAAAACCACAAAGGCATCGCCTTCCCCCAACTAGGTCTGTGACTATTCGGAGTGTACTCTCACTGGTGAGCCTTACTATGTACCTCCAAAATGGCCTGTCCTGTCTCAGATCTGGTCTCTTTGGCCAACTCTGTGAAATTGTCAGGAGCCCGTGGTAAGCCACTACTTGCTTTCTCTGGAAAGGCCAGTCTTCAAAGCTTTCCTGGCATTTGGCCATTTTCACATCAATAGATACCAAGAAAGACTGACTCTGTCCTAGGAATATCCAAACAAGTGAGCCCACTGGGACTGGGACTAGGACTGGCTCTGGGTGCCTGGATTCCTGGATCACAAGTTCAGAGAGTTCCATCACCAAGGAATAGAGATGAGGTCACTTCCTTCAGGAACTGAATGAGGTCACTGCCTTTGCAACCACGTTTTCCTAACAGTTGCTTTCAAGGGTCCCATGAGATAGATGCTGTCCCTATTTCCCGTGACACTCTCACCAGTTAGAATAGTATATCACCCATAGGCACCCGTGAACAGCTCTCCACACAGGCCTGGATTGATCCATCTTCTGTACTTTAGGAACAGAGACACTGAGTCAGAAACAACCCCTCTCCAGACAGGGTTGTTTTCCATGGAAGATGACTTTTGCTCTCTCAGGTCCTTAATAGCTGCCTACATCTTCTCCAGGGATTATTTCTGCATGGACCTTTGAGGTTTTCAGCAGGTGATATATCCCCTACATTCCTATATTGTAAGACCAAGACTTTCCCTGCTCTTTTATAAAGTTAGAATGAGGGAATAGTATATGGTTTGGGTTAATTACTTGTTCGATTTGGGTTAGGAATCATTTTGCTGGATGAATAATGGTATTGGAAATCTGCAATATTTATAAAAATATAGAGGTGAAATATATGTATGAAAACAGAAATCTAAGTAATATTTGAAGCCCAGAAAGGGATTGGGCCCTTGATTGGGAGACTTAGCTTTGAATTATGTCCTGCACAGATGTCTCAGATAAATCAATACACAATGGCATCGGACCTTGTACCTTGAATGATTGAATGTCGAAGAGAACATCCATTCAAAAAAGGATAGTCAGTAGGATTTGGGAGATAGTCGGTAGATTCAGAAAGAAGAGTGAGTATAGGATTTGGACCAAAAGTTATTTAGCAATTGGGTTTCAGGTAGAGAGTGAATGTAAATGTCAGCACAAATGAACAGTCAAAATGATGAACTGGGAAATTATGAAGGAAAGCCTATATCAATAGAGACATTAGGATATCAGGCAAAGTTTAAAGTGAGTGATAGGATTAGACATTTTCAACAGGGTTGAGTTTGAATATATAATCTTAGAAAGAAACAAGTATGTAGTCAACAATTGGATTGACATTTGAGAGAATTAGGCAACCTGGACATGGATGTTTTTAGAAATCCATGCTCACTTTAAATTTAGACTTTGGTACAATCATAAGTGTGACCTTTGCTTTATTTTCCAGAATATTACTGTGATAAAATGTATATGTAGATCAGGTGACATGAGTATTTCTTCCACCATTTCTGGGAACAATATTTTGAAGACGTATAAATGAGTATTGGGGGTAGAATGTGGTGTAGTATCTGTCTAAGAATATAGAGATAATGCAAGAATAGACCATACTGTGAATAAATAATATAATTGGTCCGCTTTAAATAATGGACTGAGTTGATATCTGAAAATATACAGAAAATCTTATATTGATATTAAATCATTCATTCCAACCAGTTATACTTCTAATGGTAATATTAGGGTGATATTTCATCATGACGAGTGTGTGAGTTTTGCTTCAAAAGTGATTATGGAAATCGAATATAATGTGTTTAGAAAGAAGTCTCATGAAAAGTCTTGTCAAAAAACATGGAGGAATACATGTGTTCTGAAGAATGAAGTTATTGAAAGTGAAACAAATGACTATAAATTTGCTAACTTGTGTATGAAATATATATCTTATGATGTGCATAAACTGAAGAAATAGTAATGTACAAGTGTTGACTACAAATGAACATCAAAATACACATCACGTTCCATAAATATCTACTTGCATTGGTGTTAAACTGGGTCAGTTACTGTAGAAATATTAGGATTCGTATGCACCATTCACAGAAGTTAGTTTTTAGTTCTAGGAAACAAATATGTATTTTAGGTGGATGAATATTTCTGAGAATAATCTCTTGAATATTTGATTATAAATCCACATACATGAATACGAATGAATTTAGGGAGTGTACATTAAGACCCATATATTTAATATTATGAAAAACTTGGAGAGTGTACACACACACACACACACACACACACACACACACAGACATTAAAAAGTAGCAATATATATGGAAATCGAAATTCATCATGAAATGTATATCATCCACTGATCCAAAAATATTCATTATACTGAACATGATTTTATTTATCATGTTGTTCATCTATGAAGCTCACCCATAGGTTGAATTTTCAGTTCCAACTGTGTTTAGGTGGAGTGATCTCTTCTCCCAATTTGTATCTGCAAAGTCAGCCACCTCACAAGAATGTACATGTGATAACAGGAATGATTCAATATGTGCATATGAAATTACATGTGCTGAATTGGCTACAGAGAAATGCAGAAAGGAATTCATCTATTTGTTAACTTTAAAAACACATGGAGAACTATTTCAACAAAATATTGACTAGATTTATAAGTCCTACCCTGTATAATGCAAAAGGCAAGTCCAGCAATACACTATGCCTCGTCTAAACTGCTTGTATTTCTATTCGGTTTGGGTTATTTTTCTCCATCATATTAGAATTAGTAGTCAGAGTCTAGTAGGGTATGGGTTAGTGTCAGCCATTCAGCATTTTGAATGGAAAATAGGAAAATGAATCCAATGTGTATGTAAATATGTGCTTCACAAAAATCTTCGCACTCTAATCCAGAACAATGCCTTGACTTTACCTTCACCCCAAGTAAAACACAATTAGAGTGGAAGAGTTAGAAAATCTGTGAATACATATCTGGAATGTAATATGCTCAAGAGTTCACAACCTTGAAGGTGGCAGAGGAGTTTCCAAAAGTAAGGGACAGGTAAATACTCCACAAAAATGGAGCTCTGCTGGACTAAAGACTTCTGGTGAAACTGCCTCTGAGTTTGGGCACTTGAAATATTTGTTGTTGTCAGGAGTTTTAGCTTTTTTTGTAGAGAGACCATCAAAGCTAGGTATGTATCTAAGTGACCTGGAGGGCATGGTTTCTTATTTTCCAATGAACATGAGGCAGCAGTGCTGAATTCTCTCTTTGTAGGTAAACTGTGGCCACTGGGGGGAAAATCTTTCCGTGTGGACTGTAAAGCCATCCGGCAATCCTCCACTTGTCTATGTGTTTCTTGCTGCTGCAATGTGAGTTTGCTATTTGCTTCATAAAATACAAGGAGTTCAACTGGGACACAGTGCTAAAGGGAGTTCTGTCACGTGTGGTGTGTCAGGGTCTGCAGGATATTGCACCAACCAGGCTTCAATCCCATCCTTGACCATAGCAATCTGATTCTGAACATTGCCCTGAAAACTCTCCATATAACAAGATGCCTTTACATAGAAGGGTCTGCTGGGTGCACCATGTCAGTCACAAGCCATTTGGAAGCCAATGGCAGATCCACATGGCCCCACCACAGATATTTTATCACACACCTGCACACGACTTTTCTAGGCCCACTTCACATCAGGCTCCAGCTTACTGGCATCTCTGTTCTACACCATTTTCATGGTCATGGGAATTTCAAAAATTTCATGGTATTTATCTAGCCATTTTTCAAGAATGATGTTGGAGGCACTGTGTGTTTAACTTCATTCAGGAACAATTAAATGGTGAGGAAGCTCATTTCAATGAAATCTCTGGAGAAATCTCACAGGCAAGGCTTCCAAAGAGTGGCCAAAATTTTACAGGAAGCCAGGGCTATTGCTGTCTACAATGTGAGGTCCATTTGTGTTTTGACTCTCAAATATGGCTGCCATGTCTTTCAGAATAAAACCATGTGATATCCTGGCTGAGATTCCCAGTGCTCTGTGGAAAGCAAACCTGGGCCTAGATCTCGGTTTCCAAGGGCGACTCTCATGCGTGACCAACTGAAATCCCAACATATTTCATGATAACACTTCTCTAATTCAGTTCCAGAACTCAGTCTTTAAGGGGAATCACACCAGAGTTCAGCCCAGGTGTACCCAGTCATATCTTCCAACTACCACACAAATGACCACAATTAAAACCAAAACACTCCCACATGGTCGTCATCTTCTTCCATATATACACTCTCATACTAAGTTCTGTCTGGAGGTTTACATGAGTGGCGAAGTCCAAGACAGTGTCCAAAATAAGCTCTCTTGCCCCTCATTGCCTAAAGTCATGGTGGCCTGGACACCCTTCCTGTGAACCAGGTGTGATCAAATAGGCCTGCCCTTAATACACCTCTGCTTCTCCAATTTGAGGCCTACTGACTGTCAGGTATAGATATTTTTATGTGAATTGGAGTCATGAGAAAACCAAAGAACCTATGTGCTAGACTCTCCAGGGCTTTGAAGAACTCATTTGACACAAAGGATGCGTATTCTCACTTGATGGAGGTCAGTAGCCTTACAGAGGAAGGCAAGAGACTTCATCCACAGGGACTGCTCATATGGCCATTTTGGGTATGGATTCACACACGGAATGATCCATCAGGTGATGAGAATCTAAGCCACAGCCTCACACAGGTCCAAGAGGCTGATTCAGACACATTATCAGGATCAATCACCTGTTTTTTTCCTCTGTCTAACTAGCTAGAGAGACCTTCTCTTTTAATTGAATTTTTATCTCTGTCTGACTAGCTTGAGAGACCTTCTCTTTTACTTGAATATTTCTACTATAACTATAATACAACCCAAGAAGATATCGCCAAACAAAACTGAACCAGAATGAAACAAAAGTGGAACAACAGAAAATCATTATAATAGCTTTTCTATCCTCCTGAAATGTCCATCTCTTTTTTCTCTCAATCAGTTCCTCAGATGTGAGTGGTTTTTCTTCCATCTTACCCATCTCCAGGGACAGGCAACTTAAAACAAAAGTGAAGCAAAACAAAAGAGGAATTTTAAAATGGCTTCCCATCCTCTCGCCCTGCGTTCAGAGGTGAGCAGTTTACCTTATCACTTACCCTCACTCATTCCCCTTGTGGCCCTCCAAATGCCACAGTCTGGCTGGGCAAAATTCAGGAGCCACTTGACAAAAGAAACGAACTTTATTTTAAGAATCACACATGCCAAACAAAACAGCTCCTGAGGAAAACCTTCAGAACTCAACTGCCATCACCGGCTTCCCACAAGCCAGCAGTGACCTACCTCACTTACTTGGTGATGGAACTCTCTGAACTGGAAGCCCGGGACACAGAGCCAGTCCCAGTCTCAGTCCCAGTGGGCTCATTGTTTGGATTTACTAAGGACAGTGTCAGTCTTTCTTGGTACATACTGATGTGAGGATGGCCAAATGCCAGGAGAGCTCTGAAGTGGAGCCTTTCCTGAGAAAGCAGGAAATAGCTGGCTCCTGAAAACTTCACAGAGTTGGCCAAGGAGACCAGATCTGAGACAGTACCGGCCATTTCGTGGGAAAATATTATGGCGCACCAGTCAGAGGAAACTCTGGATAGTCACAGACCTACTTTGGGGAAGGAGGTGACTTGTGGGTATGGGTGTGAGTTTGTGGTTTTGTATCATGTTCTGACAATAGGTAGGAAAAGCAGAATGTTTGGTTTGGGGTGAACTGTGTCTAGTAAGTCCTTTGGCAAGGCAACTGTTTCTATGTCTGTGTATCTCTCTGTGTCCGTACTTGTAGACCATAGAAGGTGAATTAAAAATTATAGCCAGTTCTCCAAAGGGTATATCTGTAATTTCACCAAGAGACAGAATAGCACAGTTACTAATAATACCAAGCCTACATGATAAATTTTTCAGTCATGCTGTAGAAAGAGGTTCCAAGGGATTAGGCTCCACACGTGTAGATTGGGCTATGTTTCTTTAAATTTAGATTCTCGCCCCATGCTAAAACTAAATATTCAAGGACATGAATTTAATGGGATATTGGATACAGATGCAGAACTTAGCATCATCTCTCATCAAGAACTTAGCATCATCTCTCGTCAAAACATTGGCCATTACAACAATACACTCAAATACTTCAAGGCCTAGGATTGGTGACTAATCCCCATAGAAGAGCAATGGTATTAGATTGGAAGGATCCTGAAGGATGTGAAGGAACTAAACAGCCATATGTATGGATCATCTTCCCATAAATTTATGGGGATGAGATGTCCTAGATCGATTAGGTTTGACATTAACAAATAACATCAATCAAAATGTACCCACAATTATGGTTAGACAAGGTTTTAGGAAAGGAAAAAGATTAGAAAAACAAGAACAAGGTATAGCAGCCCCAATACAAATAGATCAAAGAACAGACAGACATGGCTTGGATTTTAAGAAAGGGCCACTAAGACAATAAAAACTACTTGGAAATCAGAAATACCAGTATGGGTTCCTCAGTGGCCCCTGACTAAAGAAAAGGTACAAGCAACCCATGACCTGGTAAAACAACAATTAGCGGAAGGACATATACAACCGTCTGTATCTCCCCATAATACTCCCATTTTTGTCATCAAAAAGAAATCTGGTAAATGGAGATTATTGCAAGATTTAAGAGCCATTAATAATGAGACGGTTATTATGCGACCTGCTCATTTGGGAATTCCTCAATGTTCTGCTTTGCCAAAAACCTGGTATGTTTTAATTATAGATATTAATGATTGTTTTTATTCAATTGCAATTCATCCTGAGGATAGTCCATGGTTTGCATTTACTATCCCTGCACTGAATCATGAAGGTCCTGATCAGAGATCCAAATGGAAAGTACTCCCTCAAGGGATGGCTAACAGTCCAACTATGTGTCAAATTTATGTTAACAAATTAATTCAGCCACTTAGAAATCAAAATCCTGAACTACAAATATTTCACTATATGGATGGTGTATTATTAGCACAGAAAGCTAAAAACGCATTGCTAGAATGTTATGCCACACTTACAAACTTATTAAAAAATTATAAACTAGAGATAGCAATAGATAAAGTACAATTAAATTTTTCAATTAATTATTTAGAAGTTGTTTTATCCTCAATCATGGTCCATCCACCAAAACTTCAAATACGAATAGATCAACTCAAATCACTTAATGACTTTCAAAAGTTATTAGGAGACATAAATTGGATAAGGCCTTATCTAGGTATACCAACAGGAGAGTTTGAACCTTTATTTGATATCCTAAAAGGTCTCTCAGATCCAAATGCACCCCGAATGTTAACACCTGAAGCAAGAAAGGCATTAAAAATCATTGAAAAATGTATGGAAAATATTCATTTGGATAGAATTGATTTAAGAATGCCTTTATTATTTATTGTACTAACACCAAAAAAATATTCCTACAGAAGTATTTTTGGCAAGAAGGTCCATTATTATGAATACATTTGTCTTGTTCTCCTAACACTATTCTTACTAGGTATACTGAGGCTTTAGGACAATTAATACTCAAAGGAATAAAAGCAGCAAAGGGACTGATTGGAATGTCTTCCAATAAAATTATTACTCCATATACTATGAGTCAAATTGATGAGTTAGATAATTAGTTAAATACTTGGGCAATAATCATGTGCAAATCTAATGTTTCATTTGATAACCACTTACCATCTAATCCTTTATTGTCTTTTTGGTCATCACATCATGTAATTTTTCCAAAAATGAGAAGAAAAACACCTATTATAAATGCTACAAATATATTCACTGATGGGTCAAATAATGGTACAGCAGTAATAGTTACACCTGATCAAACTTTTACATTTTTAGTACGAAAACAATTACTCAAAATGTAGAGCTTAATGCAGTATTACAAGCTTTTGTGATGCTTAAAGCATCTGTAATTAATTTATTTTCCGATAATCAGTATATAGTTATTGCTATAGTATCACTTGAAGATGGTGGAAGGATTTCCCCTTCCTCTACTCTTTTCTCTTTGCTTTCCACTATACAAAGTCTAATCTGGGACAGGAAAGATCCGTTCTTTATAGGACATTTCAGGACACATACAGGAATGCCTGGAGCCTTAGTTTGGGCAATTATTTAGTAGATAAAACAACACATGACATACATACATATTTTCTCTACACTAGAAGAAGCTATAAATTTTTATAAAAAGTTCCAAGTCAATGCTAATACTTTACAAAAGCATTTCAAAATAACTAAGGAACAAGCTAGACAAATAATAAAACAATGTCAAAATTGTGTGACCTTTTTACCACAAGTTAATCTTGGAGTCAATCCTAGAGGATTGATACCTAACCATATTTGGCAGATGAACGTCAAAAACTTGCCAGAATTTGGAAAATTAAAATATTTGCATGTTACAGTTGATACTTCTTCTGGATTTTTGATGGTCTCCCTTCTTGCTGGAGAAAAAAACTAAAGATGTTATAGCTCATTGCTTACAAAATTTTGCCACTGTGGGCGTTCCAAAAGAGTTAAAAACAGATAATGCCCCTGGTTATATTTCTACCTCTTTTAAACAATTTTGCTCATCATTTGGCATTACTCATATAACAGGAATCCCATACAATCCACAGGGACAAGGCATAGTTGAAAGATCACATCAAACTATTAAAACATACATATTAAAGCAAAAAGAAGGAATTGGGAAGGGGTATATATTCCCCAAAGATAAACTTAAAATAACCCTTTTACTCTAAACTTTTTAAATTTGGGTTCATCAGGGCTTAGTGCTGCAGAAAGGCATATATGTCCAAATAATGTACATAAGCCCAAGGTACTTTGGAAGGATATTCTAACAGAACAATGGAAAGGTCCTGACCCAGTAATTGTCTGGGGTCCGGGGTCTGTTTTTGTGTTTCTACAGGGAGAAGAGTAGCCAATTTGGATTCCAGAGAGATTAACTAAAGAGATTTCTACAGACCAAAAATAAGATGATTTGGCTCAAATCAATAAGAGCTGATATCCAGAACTCCAGTTTGGCTGTTCTTGCATCTGTGAGAGAACCAGAATGTTTTTTTTCAACATCTATTTTATTATTGCCCTTTCTCATATCATGAAGTTTTATTTTGTTTTTTTTTTTTAGCTCATACAGACCTAGGTTAATGTTTTGCTGATCAGTTCTATTTTTGGACAATAGAGTTTTTAGACATTGCAATGGAGATTTCACCTGTAAAAAGTCATAAGGCCTTTAATATTATGTCATGTGTTGTATGTATTATATTATGTGTGCACACTTGTGTTTTGTGTTATATGTTTGATTTCAGCATCTTTTCTGTGTTGACTATATTCTTTTCAAGTTGATATACTTTGTCTTCATTATCTGATGTTCTGACTTCTACTTGATCTAGTCTGTTTGTAATATTCTCATTAGCACTTTTAATCTGATTTACGGTTTCTTGCATTTCTACGATTACAACTTGATTATTTTTAACACCTCTATCTCCTGATAAAGCTCATTCTTTGTGGATTTAATTTGTGTGGTTAGTTCCTCTTCAAAATATACTTTCAATGCTTGGATTTGCTGTCTCATGTCTTCTCTAATATTCCGTTCCATCTGAATTAGGAATGCCTTGATTTCTTTCCCTGTCCATATTTCTGATTCTTCTAGGTCCTCCTGTATATTTAGATTGTACTGCATTGTTCGTAACCCTTTTTTCCCTTGTTTTTTCATATTGTTCACGTTGCTTTCCAGCTCTGTTTGACTGCTTTGTAACTGCTTTCTCCTATACATTTGTTTTGGCTTTGTATATCTCTGTTGTCTCTCTTTTGTGGTGGGAGATTATGCCTAGAAATTTTGGGCTTTGTTTTACTTTAAAGCTGATTCATTCAATTCATATAAGGCTTCTAGGTTCTGTATGCATATAATGATTTGCTGTTTGTTCTTAGGACTATATGTTTAGGTTGGGTGCTCTGGTGGTACAATGGTTAGTATGACTTGGCTACTTTAGAAGATTGCTCCACTGAAGGTGGATACTACCAGGCAATTGGATCAGGGTGTTGGTAGTAGCTAGGTATTTAGGAGTCTTATAGACAGCCTCGAGACATTCACCTATTTGCATTTAGACAATTACACACAATGGAAGATGTAATGCTTGGGATGAGAGTTGGGCGGTAGGAGAATGAAGGTGCTCTTAAAAAGAAAAAATGATAGAGGGAGAGATAGATTAGAGGGGAATGAAAAGAACAATAAAACTTGAAATGGGATAGAAAGAGAGAAGGAAAAGGGGGGAAAGGAACAGGGAGAGAAGAAGGAGAGAAAAAAAATATCAACAACAGCAACAACAACAACAAAAAAAATTAAAGTCTTAGAGATCCACCTTCTTCTCTTCCAGTAGGCAGAGCTGTGCCTTCCAAGCGGAGTGTCTGCTCTCTACCTGCCGAGAGCTATCCCTGTACGGCGTCTTCTGGGGGTTTCTCAGACTTGTCAGTCCAGAGGCATTTCACTTCTCCAGCTCTTAACCCCCTTCCTCCTGTCAGCCTGCCAGCCAGGTCCTGTTTCCCAGAAGTGATTCTCCAGAGATCTAGTTACACTTGCAGCCCCACCGAGTGTCCCTTTTAAGCCCCAGTGCTGTGGTAAACTGGTGGCTAAGACCTTAGGGGTCACCGCTGGTGATATGGGGGCCTTGGGGTCTGGGCTCCCCTCTGCTTCCCTACGGACATGACCCCTGAGAAGTCAATGAAGTTTCCTGGCTGCTTGTATCAGTATGGGGAGTCACGCACCTGCTAAAGTGGATTCTGCTGGGAAGGAATTTCGCCAGCCGAACTCCGATGACGTCAACTCTCTGCTATGGCGGGCCCCAGGCTTCTTGCCGGATTGACCGAGGGGAGGGGTGGGACTGGCCCGGCCCGGTTCGCCTCAGCTCCTGGCGCGTGGAGGCTTGGCTAAAGACTTCTTCCTGCCAAGCTGTGTCTCAGCGTCTAGCAGGACCCAGTCACTTTGGCTGCGGGCGGGTGGATGGATCTGCAGCTGTGCCCGCGGTGTGCGGACTGTGACTGGTGAATCTCGAACTCCACGTCTAGTGGCAGTGTCCCGCTCGTCCGGGTCACACAGACGCTTCAAAAAAATTCTAGTAGCTCCCGGGCGGTCTCCCTTCAGTGGAATTTTGCTAGGAGAATCTCCGTTGGTTGAATCCAAGAGTTATCCTTGCGACTTTATGACCCCATCACTGTGAGTGCATTAAAAGCGCAGCCTCTCTGCCCGCCGCCATGTTGGATCCACCTTTTCTTTGCATTATATTTAATAATTCTCTTCGAGACAATGTAAATTGTTAAGAAAATTGTTTTCTTTTAGTGCCTTTTGGAATGTTACATAATTCTTTCTTTAGGCATTGTTGCCAGAATTTCTAACTTCATCCCAGTGCATGTGAAGACAAAGATAAAACCAATCTACAGCTTCTGCAATAGCCATCACTGAACTGCTTGCAGAACTTGCCTGGACTATGTATCACTTGTATGCATTGTGAACTCACCTGCATGCATTGTGAACTATCTGTTGGTGCAGCGACTTGTGGTAGTGTTGGGGTATTTCTCTGATGATGTCATTGGTGGTACAATTTTTTCAAAAAGAGCCATCAATTGCCTTGGTGTATCTTCCTCCCTTCTGCTTGTCATGGTCGTTCAGCTAAAATTTGGGTGCCAACAGAGATGAGGCAAAGAACCTCACCCGCCCCTGGTACAAAGACCTCTCCACAGGTGTGGATGTATACTGGACCTGTAGTCAGTGACGGGTAAGATCCAATTACAATGGTACCAATCTTAGACAGGAGGCTGACACCTTGAGGTCAGCTCATTCGATAATGGGTAAGGACCATATGTACTATTGTACAACCTAAGGCAGGCACGGTCCCTAAGCCACATGCTTGTTGTTTAAACAGAGAGGGTTAGATGTTGAGAGCCACAGCCCAAGGGGCCAAAGCAAACTTTCAGACTGCCAGCTGATGGTTGGCTCACAGCGGCCCCAGCAACATCTAGCTGATTGGCTCCTCTGCGGTGATGCCCATTGGGCTGTTTCCCCACCCTTTCAAATTATGGAGCTGCTTCTTGGGGGACTATTTTGGCTCTGCTCAAACAACCCAGCCAATCGACCTCAAGAGCAGGAGGAGTGAGGAGGTTGAGAGCTTGTGGGAAGCCGGTGGTGGCAGTTGTGCTCTGAGTGTTTTTCCCGAGGAGCTATTTTTTGGCGTGTGTGGTTCTAAAAATAAAGTTAGCTTTTGACAAGTGGCTCCTGAATTGTGCCCAGCCAGACTGTGGCAATCCTAAATTGATGGAGCAAAATAACCAAAACAGAATAGAAATACAAGCAGTTCAGAGGAGGCATGGTGTATAGCTGGACTTACCTTTTGTATGATAAAGGGTAGGTGTTATAAATCAAGTCAATATTAAATTGAAGTAGTTCTCCGTGTGTTTTAAAGATAACAAATACGTGAATTCCTGTCTCCCTTTATCTGTATCCTATTCAGCACATGTATTTTTGTATGCACATATAGAATCCTACCTGGTAACACATGTACACTTTTGTGAGGTGGCAGACTTGGCAGATACAAATTGTCAAAAGAGATCACTCCTCCTGAACGTTGTTGGAACTGAAAATTAAAACTATGGGTGAGCTTCCTAGTTGAACAAGATAATACATAAATCCATGTTCAGTAAAATGAATATTTTTGGATCTGTGAATGATATATATTTCATGATAAATATCGATTCGCATATATATTGCTACCTTTTAATGTCTGTGCGTGTGCGTGTGTGTGTGTGTGTGTGTGTGTGTGTGTATACACACACACTCTCCAGATTTTTCAGAATATAAAATATATGTGTCTTATTATACAATCCCTAAATGCATTCATATTCATGTATGTGGATTTATAATCAAATGTTCACAAAATTATTCTCAGAAATATTCATCCACCTCAAATACATATTGTTTCCTAGTACTGAAATCTAAATTCAGTGAATGGTGCATAGAAGTCCTAATTTTTCTACAGTAACTGACCCACTTTAACATCAATGCAAGTAGATTACTATGGTACATGATGTGTATTATGACGTTCATTTTTATTCAACAATGTTACATGACAATTTCTTCAGTTTATGCACATCATAGGATAAATATTTCATTCACAAGTTTGCAAATTTATAGGCATTTGTTTCACTTTCTATCACTTCCTGCTTCAGTACACATGTATTCCTCCATGTTTTTTGACTGGTCTTTTCATGAGAATACTTTTCATTTTAGATTTCAATAATCATGTTGAAGCAAACCTCACACACTCTTCATGACAAATCATAACCCTAATATTACCATTAGATCTATAAATGGTTGTAATGAATGTATGTATATCAATATAAGATTTCCTGTATATTTTAAGATATCAATTCAATCCATAATTCAAAGTTGGAACCAGTTATATTATTTATTCACTGTATTGTCTATTCATTCATTTTATCAATATTTGTAGACACAGTGTAGACCTATTTGTACACCCAATACTAATTTATACATCTTCAAAATATTGACCACATAATTGGTGGAAGAAATACTCATGTCACCTGATCTACATATACACTTTATCACAGTAATATTCTGGACACAAAATGCAAAGTTCACACTTATGATTGTACCAAAGCCTAAATGGAAAGTGAGCATGGATTACTAAAAACATCCAAGTCCAGATTGCCTAATGCTCTCAAATGTCAATCCTATTGTTGCTAAATATTTGTTTCTTTCTAAGATTGTATATTCAACATCTACCATGCTGAAAATGTCTAATCCTATCACTCAATTTATACTTTGCTTGATTTCTTCCTGTCTCTATTGATATCTGCTTCCCTATATATTTTCCCCAGTTAATCATTGTAACTGACTCATCACATGTGCTGACATTTACATTCATTCTCTACCAGAAACCCTATTGCTAAATAACTTTTGGAGCAAATCCAATACTCACTCTTCTTCCTAAACCTACTGACTATCTTTCCAATCCTACCAACTACCCTTTTTAAGTGGATGTTTTCTTCTACATTTGATCATCCAATTTACAAGGTCCTATGCCATTTTTTATCGATTTATCTGAGACATCTGTGCAGAAGGTATTTCAAAGCTAAGTATCCCAATCATGGACCCAATGCTCTTCTGGGCTTCAAATCTTACCTAGACTTCTGTATTCATACTTATATTTCACCTATATATTCTTGTAAATATCACAGGTTCCCATTGCCATTATTCATCATGCAGAATGATTCCTAACCCAAATCGAACCTGTTATTACCCTAACCATACACTGTTCCCTCAATCTAAATTTACAGAAAAGCAGGACAGAGTTGGTCTTACAATCAGGAGTGTAGGGGATCTTCCACCTGCTGAGAACCTCAAAGGTCAATACAGAAATAATCCATGGAGAAGATGTAGGCAGCAATGAAGGACCTGAGGGAGGAAAAGTCAACTTCCATCGTAAACAACCTGGTCAGGGTGAAGGGATGTGTCTGAATCAGCCTCTCTCTTCTTAATGTAGAGAAGATGGATCAAACCAAGCCTGTGTGGAGAGCTGTTCCCAGGTGCCTATGGTTGATATATCATTCTAACTTGTGAAAATGTCACAGGAAGTAGGTGCACCCTCCATCTCATGGCACCCTTGGAAGCAACTGTTAGGACAAAGTGTTTGCCAAGGCAGTGACTTCATTCACTTCCTGAAGGAAGTTACCTCACATAATTTCCTTGGTAATGGAACTCTCTAAACTTGGGATTCAGGAAGCCAGGAGACCACAGCCAGTTCCAGTCCCAGTTCCAGTGGTCTCACTTGTTTGGGTAAACCAAGGACAGAGTCAGTCTTTCTTGGTTCCTAGTTATGTGAGGATGGCCAAATGCCAGGAAAGCTAAGAAGAGGGGCCTTTCCTGAGAAAGCAGGTAGTGGATCACCAGTGACTTCTGACAACTTCACAGAGTTGGCCAAGGAGACCAGAACTGAGACAGCACAGTGCATTTCGTGGAAATATAGTATATCCCACCCATCATAGGACACTCCGGATAGTCACAGACCTACTTTGGGGAAGGTGGTGCCTTTTTGAGTGTGGGTGTGAGTTTGAGAATATGTAGGAAAGGCAACTTGTTTGGTTTGGAGAGGACTTTATCTAGTATGTCCTCTGACAAGGTGAGTGTTTCTATTACTGTGTATCCCACTCTGTTTGTGGTCTTGGTATTAGAAAAAGAATGCATCATGGATGTGTTCTGTCTAGTAGAAAGCTTCCCAGCATTCATACTGCCAATTTATGAATGGATTGCGCCTAGCCTTATCAATGGGCAAAACCTACTATCTTTCTAAGTTCCTGTTTTCTTCCTGAATTCTGGACACTCTCCAGAATAGGCTCAGAGTTTTGTGTCCAAGCTATGTGGCACCTCCAACCTCTGTCACATGGCCATGTACTGGAGAGCTGAAGGGAAGGGGAGCATGTCAGAAAACTCAGATATCATTGTGACCAGGAAAGTCTCAGTGGAGAAACCCTGCTTTGGGTCATTTGCTTACCTATTTTTCTGTTGCCCTAAATGTAAGGAAAGTCTTTGGCTCAGGCCACCTTTTTGTGAAGCCTGAAGAAAACAGTATTCAAATGGAAATGAGTGGGCATCACCTGTGGCTCTTTGATTAATTTCTTTGGAAATGGATGTGTCTGAATCAGCCTCTTGGCTCTCGGTGAAGCTGGGGCTTAGATTGTCAGCACCTGATGGATCTAAAGAAAGATCCCATGTGTGCATCCATAACCAAAATTCAAAAAGATCAGTCATTGTGGATGAAGTCTCTCACCTTCCTCTGTTAGGTTCCTGACCTCCATCAAGTGTGATTATGGACCCTTGGGTAAAATGAGTTCTTCAAAGCCCTGCAGATGTGGTAGTGTTTTCTCATGACTACAAAACACATAAAGAATCTATACCTGACAGTCAGTAGGCCTCAAATAGTAGAAGCAGAGCAGTATTAATGGCAGGCCTATTTGATCACTCCTGGTTGACAGGAAGAGTGTCCAGGCCACACTTACTTTAGGCAAATGAGGGACAAGGAAGCTTATATTGGACACTGTCTTGAGCTGCGCCACTTATGGAAACCTCTTGCCAGAAGTTATGATGGATGTCTATATGGAAGAAAATGAGGGCCATGTGGGAGTGTTTTGGTTATAATTGTGGTCATTTTTGTGGCAGTTGGAAGAGATGACTCGGTCCACCAGGGCTTCACTCTTGGGTGATTCCCCTTATAGACTGAGTTCTGGAACTGACCTCAGAGTAGTATTGCCATGAATTGAGTTGGGATTTTAGGAGGCCACGCATGAGATTCACCCTTGGAATCTAAAATCTAGTCCCAGGTTGGTTTTCCACAGAGCACTGGGAATCTCAGCCAGGATATCACATGATTTTATTATGAAAAACATGGCAGCCATAGTTGAGAGTCAAAACACACATGGACCTCACATTGTACAGTTCAATGGGCCTGGCTTCATGTGACCTTTTGGCCACTCTTTGGGAAACCTTTCCTGTGAGTGTTGTCCAGAGAATTCATTGAAATAAACTTCCTCACCATTTAGTGGTTCCTGAATGAATTGAAACCCACAGTGCCTCCAACTTAATCCTTGAAAAATGGCTAGATGAATACCATCAAATTTTTGAAATTCCCATGACCAGGTGGCACTGGAGAAACTTTGGATGTCCTGTTGCTGATCATGAGTATACAATACAGTGCCTTGATTGACTGGGTTTCATGAAAATGTTGAAGAACAGTGATGCCAGTAAGTTGGAGCCTCCTGAGTAGTGGGCCTAGAGTAGTGGTGTGCAGGTGTGTGATAAAACATCTGTGGTGGAGTCATGTGGACCTGCCATTGGCTTCCAAATAGCTTGTGACTGACATAGTGTAGCCAGCAAACCCTTATATGTAAATGCATCTTGTTATATGGAGAGTTTTCAGGGCAATGTTCAGAATCAGGTTGCTATGGTCAAGGGGGCAAGCTATGTGAGATAGAGGCCTGGTTGGTGCATTCTCTTGCAGACCCTGACACACCACACATGACAGAACTCCCTCTAGCACTTTGTCCCAGTTGAAATCTTTGTATTTCACGAAGCAAATACCAAACTCCCAGTGCAGCAGCAAGAAACACCACGAAAATTGGAGGATGACCAAATGGTTTCAGAGTCCTCACAGGGAGACACATAGCCCCCAGTGGCCACAGTTTACCTACAAAGAGAGAATTCAGCACTGCTGTCTCATGTTCATTGGAAAATAAGAAACAAGATCCTTCACGTCACATAGATGCAGATCCAGCTTTAATTGTCTCACCACAAATGAAGATTAAGCTCCTGACAACAACATATATTTCAAGTTCCCAACCTCAGAGGCAGTTTCTCAAGAAGTCTTTAGGCCAGCAAAGCTCCATTTTTGTGGAGGGTTTACCCTGTTCGTTACTTTTGTAAACTCATCTACCACCTCCAAGTTTGTGAACAACTGAGCATATTGCATTCCATATATATATATATATATATATATATATATATATATATATATATATATATATACACAGATTTTCGAACTCTTCTCCTGTAATTGTGTCTTACTTGGGGCAAAGGTAATGTCAAGGCATTGTTCTGGATAAGAGTGGGAAGATTTTTCATAGCACATAATTACATACACATTGGATACCTTTTCCAATTTTCCATTCGAAATACTGAATCCCTGACACTAACCCATAGCCTACTAGACTCTGACTACTTATCCTAATATGATGGAGAATAATAATCCAAACAGAATAGAAATACAAGCAGTTCATAGGAGGCATGGTGTATAGTTGAATTTGCCTTTTGCATTATGTAGTGTAGGAGTTATAAATCTAGTCAACTTTTGTTGAAATTGTTCTCCATGTGTTTTTAAAGTTAACAAATATGTGAATTCCTGTCTCCCTTTCTCTGTAGCCTATTTGCACATGTATTTTTATATGCACATATAGAATCCTACAAGGTACAACACATACATTCTTGTGAAGTGGTTGACTTGGCAGATACACATTGTGAGAAGAGATCACTTCTCCTAAATGCTGTTGGAAGTTAAAATTCGAACTCTCTGTGAGCTTCCTAGTTTAACAACATTATACATAAATCCATGTTCAGTAAAATGAATATTTTTGAAACTGTGGATGATATATATTTCATGGTGAATTTCAATTGGCATATATATTGCTACTTTTTAATGTCTGTGTGCATGTGTTTGTGTATATATATATATATATATATATATATATATATATATATATGCAAACTTTCCAGATTTTTCAAAATATGAAATACATGTGTCTTATTATACATTTCCTAAATTCATTCATATTCATATATGTGAATTTATAATCAACTTTTCACAAGATTATCGTCAGAAATATTCATCCACCTGAAATACGTATTTGTTTCCTAGTACTGAAAACTATCTTCAGTGAATGGTGCCTACAAATCCTAAAATTAATACAGTAACTGACCCAGGTTAACATCAATGCAAATTGATTCCTATGGGACATGATGTGTATTTTGACGTTCATTTTTATTCAAAACTGGTACATTACTATTTCTTCAGTTTATGCACATAATAGGATATATATTTCATCCACAAGTTCGCGAATTTAGAGGCATTTGTTTCACTTTCAATCACTTCCTGCTTCAGAACACATGTATTTTTTCATGGTTCTTGACTGGTCTTTTCATGAGACTTCTTTCCAAACACATTATTTTTGATTTCCATAATCACTTTTGAAGCAAAACTCACACACTTTTCATGATAAACCATAACCTTAATTTTACCATTAGATGTATAACTAGTTGGAATGAATGTATGTATATCAATATAAGATTTCTTATATATTTTAAGATACGAATCCAATGCATTATATAAAGTGGAACCAGTTATATTATTTATTAACAGTATGGTCTATTCATGCAGTAGCTCTATATTCATAGACACAAGGTACACGTCTTTGTACCCCCAATACTAACTTATTAATCTTCAAAATATTGCTCCCAGAAATGATGGAAAAATTACTCATGTCACCTGATCTACATATACATTTTATCACAGTAATATTCTGGACACAAAATGCAAGGTTCACACTTATTATTGTACCAAAGCCTAAATTGAAAATGAACATGGATTACTAAACACAGCCATGTCCAGGTTGCCTAATGCTCTCAAATATCAATCCAATTAGTGACTACATATTGGTTTCTCCTAAGATCAAATTCAAATTCAACCCTATTGAAAATGTCTAATCCTATCACCCACTTTATACTTTGCCTTATTTCGTAATATCTCTATTGATATCTGTTTTCCTACATATTTTCTCCGGTTCACTATTTTGACTGACTCTTCACATGGGCTAACATTTACATTCACACTCTAAACAAAACCCTATTGATAAAGAATATTTTTTTTCCAAAACGTATACTCACTCTTCTTCCTAAACCTAACAACTATCTTCCTAATCCTACCGACTATCCCTTTTTGACTGAATGTTCTTTTCTACACCCAATCATCAAAGTAAACATTGGGCGAGCTTCGGAGGAAGAGACCACCAAAAGACTATCTCATGCAACAGCAAAGGGTTTATAGGGGGTCAGCATGCAGGGGGTCCGAGCTCACTTGAATAGAGCAGAGAGCCCTGAGAAGAGCTTAAGCAGAGCTTATATACTTTCTTTGGGGAGGGCAGGGAGCGAAGTTTATTGATGGGTGAGGGAGAGTGGGCGGTTTGCATTCAACCGGGTGAGGGAGTACATTCTGCAGTTTGGCATTTGGGGACAGGACATTCTGGGAACAAGATTAGCAAACAGTTCTCAAGATTTCAACAGTGTTTTGTTAAGCATACAGAAAAAAAGTGACAAGTACATATTTTATTAATCTTTCATTCCCCACTTCTTCTTCTAGCTACTTTTAATCATAAAAGTGATCATTGGGGGGTGTCACATTCTATGTCTGCTAGTGGGGTATTACCATAAGTTTAACTTGTCCAATTTGAGCTTAGAGAAAAGAAATTACACGGTTGAGCAAACAGGGTTTTATAGTTAGCAATAATATGGAGATTATTATCGGACAGGCCAGGGTTGATAAAAAAGTAGTCAAACAGGGGGACTAGGTGAACCAAGACTCAAACCACTTTTTTTGGTCCTCTCACTCTCTCATTGACGCTCTTCAAGGTGTCTTTTTAATTTAATCATTTTTTTTTTACAACTACATTATGCTCGGAATAAACACAAAATTCTTCCCAGGAAGTGACAAATACCTATTTTATTAACCTTTCACTTCCGACTATCCCTTTTTGACTGGATGTTCTCTTCGACATTCAATCATCGAAGGTACAAGGTCCTATGCCATTGTATATTGATTAATCTGACACATCTGTGCACAACCTAATTCAAAGCTAAGTATTCCAATCAAGGGCCCAATGCTCTTTTGGGCTTCAAATCTTACCTAGATTTCTGTTTTCATACATATATTTCACCTATATATTCTCATACATATCGCAGGTTCCCAATACCATTATTCATCCAGCAGAATGATTCCTAACCCAAATCACACATGTTATTAACCCTAACCATACACTGTTCCCTCAATCTAACATTACAGAACAGCAGGGACAGAGTTGGTCTTACAATACAGGAATGTAGTGGATCTTCCACCTGCTGAAAACCTCAAAGGTCCATGCAGAAATGATCCCTGGAGAACATGTAGGCAACTATGAAGGACGTGAGAGAGCAAAAGTCATATTCCATGGAAAACAACCTGGTAAGGATGAAGGGTTGTGTCTCATTCACCCTCTCTCCTTAATGTAGAAAAGATGGACCAACCAAGGCCTTTGTGGAGAGCTGTTCCTGGGTTCCTATGGTTGAGATACCTATCTAACTGGTGAAAGTGTCAGAGGAAGTATGGAAGCAACTGTTCGGAAAAAGTGGTTGCTAAGGCAGTCACCTCATTCAGTTTCTGAAGGAAGTGACCTCACCTCACTTCCTTGGTGATGGAACTCTGTGAACTTGGGATCCAGGAAGTCAGGCATCCAGAACCAGTCCAATTCCCAGTACAGTGGGATCACTTGTTTAAATTTACCAAGGACAGAGTCAGTCTTTCTTGGTACCTACTGATGTGAGGATGGCCAAATGCCAGGAAAGTTTGAAGACTGGCCTTTCCAGAGAAAGCAAGAAGTGGCTCACCGCGGGCTCCTGATATTTCACAGAGTTGGCCAAGGAGACCAGATCTGAGAAAGGACAGGCCATTTCTGGGGAACATAGTATAGCCCACCATTCAGAGGACACTCTGGATAGTCACAGACTTACTTTGGGGAAGGAGGTGCCTTTTTCAGTGTGTGTGTGAGTTTGTGGTTTTGTCTTATATTCTGAGAATAGGTAGGGAAGGTGGCTTGCTTGGTTTGGAGTGGAATGTTTCTAGAAAGTCTTTTGACAAGGTGAGTGTTTCTATGTCTGTGTATCCCACTGTGTCCGTGGTTGTAGACATTAGAAAAGAGAATGAATCAATGGATGTGTCCTGTCTAGTAGAAAGCTTCCCAGCATTCATCCTACCCATTATAGGAATGGATTGCAGGTTGCCTTATCGGTGGACAACATGTACTGTCTTCCTAAGTTCCTGTTTTCTTCCTGAATTCTGGCCACTCTCCAGAATAGGCTCATGGTTTTGTGTCCAAAATATGTACCACCACCAAACTCTGTGACATGGCCATGTAATCCATAGCTGAAGGGAATGGCAAGCATCTCAGAAAACTCAGATAGCAGTGTGACCAGGAAAGTCTCAGTGGAGAAACCCTGCTTTGGCCCTTTTGCTTACCTATTGTTCTGTTGCCCTGAATGTCAGGAAGGTCTTTGCCTCAGGCCACCCTTTGTGAAGCCTGAAGAAAACAGTTTTAAAATGGAAATGAATGGGCATCACCTGTGACTCTTTGCTTAATTACTTTGCAAAGGAATGTCTCTGAATCAGCCTCTTGGCCCTGTGTGAGGCTGTGGCTTAGATTATCAGCATCGGATGGATCTAAAGAAAGATCCAATGTGTGCATCCAAAACCAAAATGGCAAAAAATCAGTCATTGTGGATGAAGTCTCTTGCCTTCCTCTGTTTGGTTCTTGACCTCCATCAAGGGAGTATTGGGATTTTTTGGGTCAAATGAGTTCTTCCAATCCCTGCAAAGGTGCTTGGGTTTAATAATGACTCCAAATCACATAAGGAATCTATACCTGACAGTCAGTAGGCCTCAAATTGCAGAAACAGAGCAGTATTAATGGCAGAACTATGTGATCAATCCTGGTTCACAGGAAGGGTGTCCAGGCCACCCTGAATTTAGGCAAATGAGGGGAAGGGAGCTTATTATGGACACGCTATTGGGCTGTGCCATTTAAGGAAACCTCCAGCCAGAGGTTATGATGAGTGACTATATGGAAGTAGATGAGGGCCATGTGGGATTGTTTTGATTTTAATTGTGGTAACTTGTGCGGCTTTTGGATGCGATGACTGTGTTCACCTGGGCTTTAACACTGGCGTGATTCTCCTAAGAGACTGAGTTCTGTAACTGACTTCAGAGTAGTAATTGCTTTGGAAATGGATATGTTTTAATCAGCCTCTTGGCCCTGTTTGAGGCTATGGCTTAGATTATCAGCACCAGATGGATCTAAAGAAAGATCCCATGTGTGCATCCAAAACCAATATAGCCAAAATAGCAGTAATTGTCGATGAACTCTCTCACCTTCCTCTGTAAGGTTCTGAAAGAATAAAAGAAATTGAAATTGAAATGTAAAGAACCAGGTTTTGTAAAATTTCCAAGCTGCACTCAGCACCTGAAATTCCTGTGGCAGTTAAGACAATTCCCGGATTTGCACTTTAGATGTGTGTTGAAATCTTCCCTGAGGACCTAGTTACTTAACAGCCCCTCCCCAGAAACCATGCAGCTCACCACGTATACATCACAGTGCATCCACCAATCAATTTAAATGTATACCCCTTCTTACGGCTGATCAATCACCCCCTGCCCAACCTGTTCCCGCCAATGAATGTGCTAATCATGTTTTAGAGTTGTTATTTGATTTTCCCATGGAATATGATGATTTGCTAAAGGAGGCTATGATGTGTGTAAAGTCCCTACCCTCTCTAAAGAATGTATATAAACTCCGCTCGAGTGGTTCTTAGGGCTCTTTGTTCTTTGCTCCTCTGAAGTGAGCCCTGAGCTCCAGCACGCTATACCCCCAATAAACCCTTTGGTGTTGCATGAGAAAGCCTGTTGGTGGTCTTTTCCTCCGATGTTCGCCCCACCTTTTCATCTGGAGGCCCCAGGTGAGATATCCAGTGCAGCGGACGAAAGACCCCAAGGGACTCCTCTCAGTGTAAGAAAGGCGCCTCTTTCTGGTTTCGGGTTTCAGGTGAGGGCTTGGCAAAGTGGCTGTCGGTGAAGAGCATTAGCTCTCTCTGACGGTGGCTGGCAGACGTGTCACAGAGCTACTGGCCACGTCCCTGGGGGACACTCCAGAGGATGAGGGAAATCAAGGAATATTAGTTTCCTCAACTCGGTTATATTTTGCTTCAGGATTCGGTTTGCCAGCCCATCAGGTTTTGCTGGCTACACAGTTTTGTTCATTGTCCCGAACTCATGTTGAGTTTACTGTCTGTCTTTATTGTCTAACCCATCAGGTTTTGCCAGTTACTGAGTTCTAATATTTGTCTTGGACCCATGTTAAACGTTTACTGTTTGTCTTTGTCTGTGTTGCGTTTGTGTCTTCACTGTCTCTTTTTGAGTAACTCCCATTATGGGACAAAGCACTTTCTTGCTTCTGTCGCTGACCCTTGATCATTGGACTGATGTCCGCTCAAGGGCCCAGAATCATTATTTTTCAGTTAAATGTCAGACCTGGCAGACTCTCTGTGCTTCAGAATGGCCCATCCTCAAAGTCGGGTGGCCCGCAGAAGGATCCTTCTACTTCCCTCTAATCCGAAAAGTCAGAGATATTGTCTTTCAGCCGGGACCACGTGGCCACCCAGATCAACAGCCATATACCCCTTCCCCAGGATCCTATCATTCAAACCTTCCGTTCCCTCCCCATCTTCCCCCCATTCTTCCTGAGTCACAAGACTGGACAATCCTCCCCCTCCTTATCCTCTACCCTCGCTCCCCAACCGCCAACACATTCCAGATGATTCTCCCACCACTGACTCAGCTTCTCCGCCACTAGAGGCAATTGGGCCAGACCCAAGCCCTCCAAGGGACTTCTCCGCAGCAGCAGCAGCCCCTCCTTTTCTGGTGGAAGCTGGGCCACCTGAAGAAACCCGCCAGCTACGGAAAATAGAAAACTCAGAAGCCACTGTGATGCTCCCTCTTCGTCCTTATGGGCCCATGAACCGACAAAACTGGGACCCCAACACCTTTGAAGGTTGGTAGCATTTGTCCACTTATCACCGGGCTCTAATAGCGGGGCTCCGAGTGGCCGCCAGAGGGCCGACTAATTTGGCCATGGTAAGAGAGATAATCCAAGGTCCTAATGAGTCTCCCTCTATGATTCTGGAGAGAATTATGGAAGCAAATAGAAAATATACTCCTTTTGATCCTCAGGCAGAGGACAAAGAAACCTCTGTTGCAATGGCCTTTATCCAGCAGGCTGCCCTAGATATTAAGAGAAAGTTACAACGTCTAGATGGATTACAAGATATGACCTTAAGAGATTTAGTCAGAGAAACTGAGAAAGTATATTATAAGAGAGAAACTGAGGAGGAATGGGAACAGATGAGAGAGAAGGAAAGGGAACAAAAGGAGGATGAAAGGAGCAAAAGGCAGACTAAATCATTGGCTAAGGTTTTGGTCAGAGCAGCAAATAGACCAGAAGTTAAAAAGCACGGAGACATGAAGGGATACATGGGCCCATGCCAAAGGCTGCCCCTGGCCTCAGATCAATGTGCCTACTGTAAAGAAAAAGAAAACTTGGACAAAGAGTGCCCCAAAAAGAGGCAGAGAAACCAGTATAGGACGAGACTTGAAGGATCCAGCCACTGCCTCACCCTGAAGTCGTATGGTTTACGAACGAGAGCAGCTTCCTCCAAGATGGTACGTGGTGGGCTGGAGCAGCAGTAGTTAGCAAAACTAGTGTCATCTGTTTCTCTGGTCTCACAGAAGAGACATCAGTCCAAAAGGCAGAACTGATTGCCCTTACGAAAGCATTGGTACTAGCAACAGGCAAAAGGGCCACCATATACACTGATAGCCGCTATGCATTTGCCACTGCAAATGTGCACGGGGCTATTTACCAGCAAAGGCAGCTATTAACCTCCGCTGGGAAAGAAATAAAGAAATAAAGAACAAAGATATGATCCTCCACCTTCTCTCAGCAGTGCAGGGCCCTACGGACCTAGGCATAGTGCACTGTCCAGGGCACCAGAAGGGAAACGACCCCGTGGCGGTTGGAAACAGAAGGGCAGATGAGGAAGCTAATTGGCAGCCAAAAAAGGAGTGCCTCTGTTCACTTTTTCCACACCGGGGGGAACAACAATCAGGAGACTTGGCCGCACCAGAACATTCAGGCAACTTATCATCTGAGGAGACAGATACAGAACTCTGGGAACCTACAGAGCCAAGTACACAATTTTCAAAAGCCCACCTTTATCTCAAAGACATACACCAGCTCACCCACTTAGACTCTAAGAAGTTATAGGCACTCTTAAAGGACCAAAGGAAGGAATTATTATTGACTGACTCACAGAGGAAAGAAATAACTGCGCAGGTGACTACAGCTTGTCAAGTTGGCCAATTAGTTAATACTTACCCATCGAAGCTTACTTCAGGGAAGCACTTATGAGGAATCAGACCAGGACAATTCTGGGAAGTGAGCTTTGCTGAAATAAAGCCAGCAAGGATTGGACTTAAATGTCTCCTAGTCTTTGTAGATACTTTTTCAGGATGGGTCAAAGCCTTCCCCATGAAGAAAGAAACGGCTCAGCTGGTGGTCAAAAAGATCCTAGAAGACATTTTCCAAGGTTCAGCCTGCCTAAGGTAATAGGGTCGGATAAGTGACCGGTATTCATGGCCCAGGTAAGACAGGGATTTGCCAGGACCCTGGGGGTTAATTGGAAGTTACATTGTGCTTATAGACCCCAGAGCTCAGGACAGGTAGAAAGGATGAATAGAACCATCATAGAGACCTTAACGAAATTAAGCTTGGAGACTGGCATAAAAAATTGGACTCTGTTCCTAAGTTATGCACTGTTTTGTGCAAGAAATACCAAATCTTCCTCTTTGTGTAACCTCACCCCTTATGAAATTCTCTATGGTGCCCCTCCTTCAGTAAGGGACCTAACCCCAACTAGGAGACTTAATGATTCCTTTCACACCCCCTTGCTTGACAGACTTAAAGCCCTTGAACAAAACCAGCACCCAGCGATACCTGTGGAAACAGTTGACCTCTGCTAATCAGCCTGGAGATGAGGGAACCCCACATCGATATCAAGTGGGAGAGTTCATCTACGTGAGATGGCATCAGGTGTCATCCCTGGAACCCCGCTGGAAAGGACCATACCAGGTGCTGCTTATAACACCCACAGTGGTGAAAGTGGATGAGATCACTTCATAGATCCATACCACCCATCTCATGCCTGCACCCTGTACAGACTCCGGCTGGAAACTGAAACAGACTGGTAACCATCTCAAGTTGCGTGTCCGTCATGTGGGTAGGGCTATGGATTCTTCCCCTGACCATCAGCAGTCCTAATCCCCATCAGCCTGTTCAGCAACGATGGCAAGTTATAAATCCTACTGGGCAAGTAGGGTGCTGTATTTCACATACAGCCCCCTTATGGAATTGGTGGCCATCTCTCCCCCCGGACATTTGTCAGCTTCCCATAGGCCTCTCTGACTGGGATCTCCCTGACATAGAGGACCCCACACAGATCCCACTCAAATGCAAACCAGGGCAACATAGACCACTTTACCCCATGAATTATGGATGTCATCTCCCCAAGCTCATGTGTAAACTAGCCAGTCAAGACTATTATGTGTGCCCAGCAGATTTCCAAAGTCGCAAACAGGCCCAAACCTGTGGAGGACCCAGTAACTTTTATTTTAGATCTTGGGGTTGTGAACAAACGGAAGCTGCATGGTGGAACCCAAACTCCCCAGACAGCAAGATTTGGGTAGAATGAAATGACACCTGGATTGATCCCAAGAAATGTGCCGCTAGCCAAGTGGTGTCAAAAACTCGCTGTGGAAAGAATAGTCTTTGTTACCCCCTCAATATAACTTTCACTTCCAAAGGAAGGGGCTACATCAGAACAAAATGGCCTATGAGAAATACGTGGGGAATGCAATTCTATATTTATGGCCCCGGTTATGACTTTGGTCTCTGGTTCACCCTCCAGCTTAAAAAGAAAGAAAATCCCACAGCATTAGGGCCCAATCCCCTCAAGCCAGGAATTAAGCCTCCTAAACTTCCCATGCCTAGATCTACCAGAACCCCTCTACCATCTCATAATTCCCGGTTTCCGTCTTTGCCTACTTCCCCAGTCCAGAGTACAGCTGACTCCACCCCCTGGGAACTAATTAAAGGAATGTTTATGGTACTGAACTCCACACAGTCAGAACTCATTGCTTTTCAGCCCAGGTATTTGACAGCTCTGTAAATTATTGTGTAATGGTGCAGATACTCCCCAGGGTGCTCTATCATGATGCAGAATCATTCGAAGGTCTACTTGGGGGACAAACAACCCAATTTCACCGGGAGCCATTGTCCCTTACTCTAGCCATCCTATTTGTTATAGGAGGTCCTGCAGGAGTGGGTATGGGAACAGCTGCTATGATCCGTGGGTCACAACAATTGGCCCAATTAGAAACATCAATAGATCAAGACTTGAAGACGTTAGAAACCTCTATCACAGTGCTGCAGGAATCCTTAACCTTTCTCTCTCTCTGCATTTGTTTTACAGAACAGGGGAGGACTAGATTTCCTCTTCATGAGGGAGGGGGTCTCTGTGCGGCACTGAGAGAATACTGTTGTTTTTATGCTGACCCTACTGGAGTTGCAAAATAATCCATGAGTAAATTAAGAAAATAACTTGAATAGCGCCAGAGAGAAAGGGAGATTCAACAAGGGTGGTTTGAGTCATGGTTTACCCAGTCCCCCTGGTTAACTACACTCCTATCAGACTTAGCTTGACCCCTGATCATCCTTAAGGTGTTGCTAACTGTGGGACCTTGTTTGCTTAACCGCATAGTTTCCTTATTCCAGGCTCAGATTGGGTAGGTAAAACACATGCTAATCAGACAGAAATATGCTCCACAGGCAGAAATAGAATTTGAGACGCCAGAATAATTATGAAACATTACTTTTAAGATTAAAAGTAGTCAGAAAAAGGAGTGGGAAATGAAAGAATAAAATATATTGAAATTGAAATGTAAAGAACCAGGTTTTGTAAAGCTTTCAAGCTCCACTCAGAACCTGAAATTCCTGTGGCACTTAAGACAATTCCCAGATCTTCCTATTAGATGTGTGTTGAAATCTTCCCTGACCAGCTAGATACTTAACACCCCTTCCCAGAAACCATGCAGATCTGCACGTATACATCTCAGGGCTTCAACCAATCAGTTTAAATATTAACCCCTTCTCAGGGCTGACCAATCACCCACTGCACGACCTGTTCCCGCCAATGAATGTGCTAATCATGTTTTAGAGTTGTTATTTGATTTTGCTGGGGTATAAGATGATTTTCTAAAAGAGGCTATGATGTATGTAAAAACCCTGCCCTCTCCATAGAATGTATATAAACTCTGCTCAAGTTGTTCTGGGGCTCTTTGTTCTTTGCTCCTCTGAAGTGAGCTCTGAGCCCCAGCATGCTGGACCCACAATAAACCCTTTTGCGGTGGCATGAGACAGTCTCTTGGTGGTCTTTTCCTAAGACGTTCGTCCGAACTTTTCAATTCCTGATTTCCATCAAGTGAGAATAGGGATCCTTTGGGTCAAAAGAGTTCTTCAAAGCCCTACAGAGGATAGTCCATAGGGGCTTGGGTTTTGTCATGACTCCAAATCACAGAAAGAATCAATACCTGACAGTCAGTAGGCCTCAAATTGGAGAAGCAGGGCAGTATTAACGGCAGGGCTATTTGATCATTCCTGGTTCAAAGGAAGGGTGTACAGTCCACCCTGATGTTAGGCAAATGAGGGGCAAAAGAGCTTATTTTGGACACTGTCTTGGGCTGCACCCCTTATGGAAACTTTCAGCCAGAGGTTATGATGAGTGTCTATATGGAAGAATATGAGGCCCATGTTGGAGTGGGATTAATTGCGGTCATTTGTGTGGCGGTTGGAAGAGATGCCTGGGTCCTCTTGGGTCTGAACACTGGTGTGATTCCCCTTAGAGACTGAGTGCTGGAATGGACCTCAGAGAAGTGTTGCCATGAATTGTGTTGGGATTTTAGGAGGCCTCGCATGAGAATTGCCCTTGGAAAATGCGATCAGGGTCGCTTTCCACAGAGACTGGAAATCTCAGTCAGGATATCACATGATTTTATTCTGAAAGACTTGGCAACCATAATTGAGAGTCAAAACACACATGGACCTCACATGTAGACCTCAATGGGCCTGGCTTCATATGACCTTTTGGCCACTCTTTGGGAACACTTGCCTGTGAGAGTTCTCCAGATCTTTCATTGAAATGAGCTTTCTCACCATTTAAGGGTTCCTAAATGAATTGAAATACACAGTGCCTCCAATTTCATCCTTGAAAAATGGCTATATAAATACCATTAAATTTTTGAAATTTCAATGACCTGGTGGCACTGGAGAAACTTTGGGTGTCCTGTTGCTGATCATGAGTATACCAGAGAGTGCCTTGATTGACTGGGTTTCCTGAAAATGGTGTAGAACAGAGAAGCCTATAGGTTGGATCCTGCTGAGTAGTGGGCCTAGAGAAGTGGTGGGCATATGTGTGATAAAACATCTGTGGTAGGGGAATGAGGATCTACCATTGGATTCCAAATTGCTTGGGACTGACATGGTGCAGCCAGCATAAATTTCTATTTAAAGGCATCTTGATATATGGAGAGGTTTCAAGGCAATGTTCAGAATCAGCTTGCTATGTTCAAGGGGGTAAACTATGTGGGTTAAAAACCTGGTTGGTGCATTCTCCTGCAGAACCTGACCCACCACACGTGACATAACTCCCACCAGCACTGTGTCCCAGTTGAGCTCCATGTATTTGGTGAAGCAAATACCAAACTCCCAGTGCAGGAGCAAGAAACACAATGGAGAGTGGAAGAGCAATAAATGACTATACAGTCCACACAGGGAGACACTTAGCCACCAGTGGCCACAGTATACCCACAAAAAGAGAATCCAGCACTCTTCCCTCATGTTCATTGGAATATTACAATTTATGTCCTCCAGGTCACATAGATGCTGACCCAGCTTTGATCATCTCACTAGAAAAAAAGCAAAAGCTCCTGACAACAACATATATTTCAAGTGCCCAAACTCAGAGGCAGTTTCTCAAGAAGTCATTAGGCCAGCAGAGCTCCATTATTGTGGAGTGTTTACCCTGTCCCTTACTTTTGGAAACTCCTCTACCATGTCCATGGTTGTGAACTCCTTATCATATTCCATTCCAGATAAATATTCACAGATTTTCTAACACTTCTCCTCTAATTGTGTCTTACTTGGGGTGAAGGTAATGTCAAGGCATTGTTCTGGATGAAAGTGGGAAGATTTTTGTGTAGCACATATTTGCATACACATTGGATAAATTTTCCAATTTTCCATTCAAAATACTGAATCCCTGACATTAACACATACTCTACTAGATTCTGAATACTAATCCTAATATGTTGGAGAAAAATAACCCAAAAAGAATAGAACTACAAGCAGTTCAGAGGAGGCATGGTGTATAGTTGGACTTGCCTTTTGCATAATATAGGGTAGGAGTTATAAATTTAGTCAATTTTTTTTGGAAATAGTTCTCCATATGTTTTTAATGCCTATTCAGGACCTGTATTTTTATATGCACATATAGAATCCTACCTGTTACCACACGTTCATTCTTGTGTGGTGGCTGAATTGGCAGATACAAATTCTGACAAGGGATCACTCCTCCTAAACGCTGTTGGAATTGAAAATTCAACCTATGTGTGAGCTTCCTAGTTGAACAACATTATACATAAATCCATGTTCAGTAAAATGAATTTATTTGAATCTGTGCATGATATATATTTCTTGGTGATTTTCAATTGACATATAGTGCTACTTTTTAATGTCTGTGTATATGTGTGTGTGTGTGTGTGTGTGTGTGTGTGTGTGTGTGCATGAGTGTGTGTGTGTATATATATATATATATATATATATAAACACACACACACACACACACGCACACACACACACTCTCCAGATTATTCAAAATATGAAATATATGTGTCTTATTTTACACTTCCTAAATTTTTCATATTCATGAATGTGGATTTATAATAATCTTTTCACAAGATTATTCTGAGAAATATTCACATACCTTACTAGAGTCTGACAACTAATCCTAAGATGATGGAGAAAAATAATGCAAACAGAATAGAAATACAAGAAGTTCAGTGGAGGCATGGTGTATAGTTGGACTTGCCTTTTGCATGATAAACGCTAGGTGTTATAAATCTAGTAAATTTTCAATTGAAATAATTCTTCATGTGTTTTTAAAATTAACAAATATGTGAATTAGTGTATCCCTTTCTCTGTATCCTATTCATCACATGTATTTTTACATGCACTTATAGAATCCTACCTGGTATCACAGGTACATTTTTGTGAGGTGGCTGACTTGGCAGATACAAATTCTGAAAAAAGATCACTCCTCTTAAACGCTGTTGGAAACGAAAATTCAACCTATGGTTGAGTCCCCTGGTAGAACAACAATATACATAAATCCATGTTCAGTAAAATATATGTTTTGTCATCTGTGAATAATATATATTTATTGATGAATTTTGATTGGCATATATATTACTACTTTTTAATGTCTCTGTGTGTGTTTTGTGTATATATAAATATGTGTATATATATATACAAATACACACTCTCCAGATTTTTCAAACTATGAAATATATGTGTCTTATTTAAATTCCCTAAATTCATTCATGTTCATGGACTTGGATTTATAATCAACTTTTCACAAGATTATTCTCAGAAATATCCATCCACCTGAAAAACATATTTGTATCCTAGTACTGAACACTAAGTTGAATGAATGGTGCATACAAAAACTAATATTTCTACAGTAACTGACCCAGTTTAACATCAATGCAAGTAGATTCCGATGGGACAAGGTGTGTATTTTGACGTTCAATTTTATTCAACACTGGTACTTAATATTTCTTCATATAATGGACATCATAGGATATATATTTCATCCACAAATTCACAAATTTATGGGCATTTGTTTCACTTACAATGAATTCCTGCTTTTGAACACATGTATTTCTCCAGGTGTCTTGATTGGTCTTTTCATTAGACTTCTTTCCAAACACATTTTTTTCGATTTCCATAATCAATTTTGAAGCAAAACTCACACACACTTCATGATAAACTATAACCCTAATATTACCAATAGATATATAACTGGTTTGAATGAATGTATGTACATAAATATAAAATTTCCTGTATATTTTCAGATATCAATTCAATCCATTATTTAAAGTTGAAAACAGTGATACTATTTATTCACAGTATGGTTTAGTCATGCATTATCTCTATATTCATAGAAAAAGGGTGCACCTATTTGTACCCCCAATACTAATTTATATGTCTTCAATATATTGCTCCTAGAAATGGTGGAAGAAATACTCATGTCATCTGATCTACATATATATTTTATCAGTGTAATATTCTGGACACAAAAAAAGCAAATGTCACACTTATGTTTGTACCAAATCCTAAAGAGAAAGTGTGCATGGATTACTAAAAACACCCATGTCCAGGTTGCCTAATGCTCTCAAATGTCTATCCTATTGGTGACTACATATTTGTTTCTTCCTAAGATTATATATTCAATCTCAAGCCTGTTGAATATGTCTAATCCTATCACTCACTATATACTTTGCCTGATTTCCTAATGTCTCTATTGATATCTGCTTTCCTACATATTTTTTCCAGTTCATCGCTGTGACCGACTCTTCACATGTGCTGACATTTACATTCACTCTCTAACCAAAACTCTATTGCTAAAGAACTTTTGGTCCAAATCCTATACTCACTTTTCTATCTAAACCAACACTATCTTCCTAATCCTATCGACTATGCCTTTTTGACTGGATGTTCTCTTAGACATTCAATCAACCAAGGTACATGGTCCTTTGCCATTGTTTATCTATTTATTTGAGACATCTGTGCAGAACATAGTTCAAAGGTAAGTATCCCACTAAAGTGACCAATGCCCTTCTGGGCTTCAAATCTTACCTAGAATTCTGTTTTCATACTTATATTTCACCTCTATATTATTAAATATCACAGAATACCAATACCATTATTCATCCAGCAGAATGATTCCTAACCCTAATCAAACCTGTTATTAACCCTAATCATACACTGTTCCCTAATCTAACTTTACAAAAGAGCAGGCACAGAGTTGGTCTTACAATACAGGAATATAGGGAATCTTTCACCTGCTGAGAAGCTCAAAGGTCCATGTAGATATGATCCCTGGAGAATATGTAGGGAACTATGAAGGACCTGAGAAAGCGAAAGTCCTATTACATGGCAAAAAAAACCTGGTCAGGATGAAGGGATGTGTCTGAATCAGCCTCTATCTTTTTAATGTAGAGAAGATAAACCAAACCAGGCCTGTGTGGAGAGCTGTTCCAAGTGCCTATGGTTAATATAACATTCTAACTTGTGAAATTGTCACAGGAAATAGGGGCAGCCTCCATCTCAAAGGACCGTTTGAAGAAACTGTTAGGACAAAGTGGTTGCCAAGGCAGTGACCTCATTCAGTTTCTGAAGGAAGTGACCTTACCTAATTTCCTTGGTGATGGAACTCTCTGAACTTGGAATCCAGGAAGCCAAGCACCCAGAGGCAGGCCCAGTCTCAGTCCCAGTGGTCTCACTTGTTTAGACTTACCAAGGACAGAGTCCGTCTTTCTTGGTAAATACTGATGTGAGTATGGCCAAATGCCAGGAGAGCTCTGAAGAGCGGCCTTTCCTAAGAACGCAGGTAGTGGCTCACTGCTGGGCCCTGACAACTTCACAGAGTTGGCCAAGTAGACCAGATCTTAGACAGGACAGGCCATTTCGGGGGAACAAAAAATGGCCCACCAGTCAGAGGACTCTCTGGATAGTCACATACCTACTTGGGGGAAAGAGGTATCTTTGTGGGTATGGGTGTGAGTTTGTGGTTTTGTCTCATGTTCTAAGAATACGTAGGAAAGGCAGTTTGTTTGGTTTGGAATGGACTGTGTCTAGTAAGTCCTTTGACAAGGCGAGTGTTTCTATGTCTGTGTATCCCACTGTGTCTGTGGTTGTAGATATTAGAAAAGAGAATGCATCAATGGATGTGTTATGTCTAGTAGAAAGCTTCTGAGCATTCATCCTCCCTAATTTATGAATGGACTGTGGCTTGCCTTATAGATGTACAACACCTACAATCTTCCTAAGTTCCTGTATTCTTCCTGATTTTGGCCTCTCTCTAGAATAGGCTCATGATTTTGTTTCGAAGTTATGTACCACCTCCAAGCTCTGTGACATGGCTATGTACTGGATAGCTGAAGGGAATGGGAGCATATCAGAAAACTCAGATATCAGTGTGACTAGGAGAGTCTCAGTGGAGAAACCCTGCTTTGGGTCTTTTGCTTACCTATTTGTCCGTTGCCCTGAATGTCAGGAAGGTCTTTGCCTCAGGTCGCCCCTTTGTGAAGCCTGAAGAAAACAGTTTTCAGATGGAAATGAATGGGCATCACCTTGGGCTCTTTGCTTAATTGCTTTGGAATTGGATGAGTCTGAATCAGCCTCTTGGTTCTGTGTGAGGCTGTGGCTTAGATTCTCAGCACCTGTTGGGTCTAAAGAAAGATCCCATGTGTGCATCCAAAACGAAAATGGCCAAAAGAGCAGTCATTGTGCATGAAGTCTCTCACCTTCCTCTGTAATGTTCCTTCCTCCGTCAAGTGAGAATAGGGATTCCTTGGGTCTAATGAGTTCTTCAAAGCTCTGTAGACTCTAGCCCATTGGTGCTTGGGTTTTCTCATAACTCCAATTCACATAAAGAATCTAAACTCCACAGTCAGTAGGCCACAAATTGGAGAAGTGAAGCAGTATTAACAGCAGGCATATTTAATCACTCCTGGTTCACAGGAAGGGAGTCCGGGCCTTTAGGCAAATGAGGGGTAAGGGAGCTTCTTTTGGACACTGTCTTGGGCTGTGCCTCTCAAGTAAACCTCCAGCCAGAGGTTATTATGAGTGTCTTTATGGAAGAAGATGAGGGCTAAGTGGGAGTGTTTTGGTTTTAAATGTGATCACTTGTGTGGCAGTTGGAAGAGATGATTGGTTACACCTGGGCTTCAACTCTGGTGTGATTCCACATAGAGACTGATTTCTGGAACTGACCTCAGAGAAGTATTGCAATGAATTCTGTTGGGATTTTAGGAGGCCTCGCATGAGAGTCGCCCTTGGAAAATGAGTCTTTGCCCAGGGTTGCTTTCCACAGAGCACTGGAAATCTCAGCCAGGATATCACATTATTTTATTCTGAAAGACTTGGCAACCATAGTTGAGAGTCAAAACAAACAAGGACCTCACATTGTAGACCTCAATGGGCCTGGCTTCATGTGAACTTTTGGCCACTCTTTGGGAAGCCTTGCCTGTGAGAGTTCTCCAGATCTTTCATTGAAATGAGCTTTCTCAGCATTTAATGGTTCCTAAATGAATTGAAACCCACAGTGCCTCCAACTTCATCCTTGAAAAATGGTTAGATAAATACCATGAAATGCTTAAAATTCCCATGAGCAGGTGGCACTGGAGAACCTTTGGATGTCCTGTTTCTGATCATATGTATACCTGAAGGTGCCTTGATTGACTGGGTTTCATGAAAATAATATAGAAAAGACATGCTAGTAAGTTGGAGGCTGCTGAGTAGTGGACCTAGAGAAATTGTGGGCAGGTGTGTGATAAAAAATCTGTGGTGTGGCCATGTGGATATGCCATTGGCTTCCAAATGGATTAAGACTGATATGGTGCAGCCAGCAGACCCTTCTATGTAAAGGCATCTTGTGATATTGAGGAGTTTCAGGGCAATGTTCAGAATCAGGTTACTATGCTCAAAGAGGCAAGCTTGTGGGATAGAAGCCTGGTTGGTGCATTTTCCTGCAGACCCTGACCCACCAAACGTGACAGAACTCCCTCCAGCACTGTGTCCCAGTTGAACTCCTTGATTCGTGAAGCAAATACCAAACTCCCAGTGCAGCAGCAAGAAACACCACGAAAGATGGAGTATGAACAAATGGGTTCACAGTGCACATGGGGAGACACTTAGCCCCCAGTGGCCACAGTTTACCTACAAAGAGAGGATTTAGCAATGCTTCCTCATGTTCATTTTAAAATAAGTAACCAAGTCCTCCAGGTCCCATAGATGCAGACCCAGCTTTGATGGTCTCACTACAATGGAAGCTAAAGCTCCTGAGAACAACATATATTACATGTGCCCAACCTCAGAGGCAGTTTCTTAAGAAGACTTTAGGCCAGCAGAGTTCCATGTTTGTGTGTGGTGAGCCGCTTCTGCAGATTATGGTCGCCATTGCAGGATGGTGCTGGCTCCACTGTGGTCTGTAACAAACAACTCCTTGTTTGGGAGAGTTGGTGCATGGTTTTTCAGCACCCTGTGAGAAAGTTCCACGTGGAAGCTTTGCATTGGGGCTTGGGATGCTCTATTAAGGGTGGAAGGGGCATCCAACAAGGAAGAAGAAGAAATATCAAGGGCCTGAATAAACTGCTGAAAGAAGATTCCTGAGTTGTGTCTTCCTTGCGACAAGTGGTGCTGAAAACCCGGGAACCAGAACTTTCAGCAGTCAGGGGTGGTGCACCGGTTAGTCCCAGGTAAGTGCGACCCGCGGTCAAAGCGGAGGTTAGTCCCAGGTAAGTGGGACCCGCGGTCAAAGCGGGGATTAGTCCCAGGTAAGTGGGACCCGCTATCAAAGCGGCAGCTCCTCTGTAAAGCCAGAGAGAGCATTACATCTTATTGCAGCTGCACTGTGTACTTTCGCTCTTACTTTCACTTTTGTTTTTTGTGTGTCTTTTGTTGTGTCATGAGTGCCGTATCTTCAAGTCCGCTTCTCCTGGCCCTAGATAACCTGTTACGTTGCAAGGGCCTAGAAGTGAAACGTAGTACTTTACAGAGATTTTTACGGAAGACAGATATTGCTGCACCGTGGTTTGCGTTCTCGGGCAGCCTTACTATACCTAGCTGGGATAAGTTAGGCACAGATCTTGACTTTGCTTCTGAGCAGGGCATATTAGAGGGTGGGGTGATACCCCTTTGGAAGATGATCCGTAGTTGCCTCGCAGATGGCAGATGTCAGGAAGCACTTACTAAAGGACAAGAAGTTTTTGAGCAACTACATGAGGAAAAGTCTGAAGGATCACATAGTGAAGTGGCAGAGAACATTGGGAGTAAGAGTAGTGAGAAGGCAAAAGAGCCTGAAACTAAAAATAGGAGAAGGCTCTACCCAGACTTGGCTGAATTAAAAACGCCTGAGAACACAAGCGGCTCAGAGAGTTCTGAGGACCTTGATATATTGTTACAACAACTACGAAAGATAAAAGTGAAGAAAAAGAAAAAAGGGATACAGGGCACGCAGGCCTACTGTAAAAAGGGGACGGGATCCAATATCGGTCAACAACACTCTGAGGAGGAGGAGGTAGAATATCTCAAAGAAGATATGGTGCCGGTTGCCCCACCCCCGTATGTGGGGGGAGCCAAATTTCCGGGAGATATTTTCATGCGCAAGTTTGGAGGACAGTTAATACAGATATGGGACTTGCATACCCTGTATTTCAGGACAATAACAGGGGAAGATATCATGAGCCTTTAGACTTTAAGAAAATTAAAACCTTGGCGGAATCTTTCCGCACTTATGGCGTGGATGCCGCTTTCACCCTTACTCAGGTGGAGGGACTTGCTAGATTTTGTATGACTCCTTCAGATTGGGCTAGCCTTGTTCGGGCTTGTATTTCTCCAGGTAAATATTTGGACTGGAGAGCCTTTCTGCTAGAGGGCGCTGTTGAGCAGGCCGCCCAAAACTATGTGGCGGGACACCCCCATTGGGACAAGGATATGCTTTTATGACAAGGCAGATTTGCTAATCAACAGACAGGATTCCCTCCTTAGGCATATAATCAAATAAACAACATTTGCATTCGGGCATGGAAGTCACTTCCAAATAGAGGAGAGGTGTCTGGTTACTTGACTAAGATTCTGCAGGGCTCTACAGAACCCTTTTCAGATTTTGTAGCAAGGATGGTGGAGGCCGCTGGAAGATTTTTGGGGACCCTAATAGGCACCTACAGGGGCGTAAGCATCCTGTGCTAGCTCATCAAAAGCTTAACAGGTTTGGTCTGGGTTTTTCCTAGGGGCCACTGGGGTTCAAATACCCATAACATGGCTCACCGAGGAGCCTGTTTGGGTGCCTCAGTGGCCTCTTCCCTCGGCTAAACTGGCAGCAGCCCATGATCTAGTCAAAGAACAACTTGATTTGGGTCACATCCAACCTTCTACTTCTCCATGGAATACTCCCATATTTGTCATTAAAAAAAATCAGGGAAGTGGCGCCTACTGCATGATCTACAACAGTTAATGCTCAGATGCAACTTATGGGACCCATTCAAAGAGGGCTGCCTCTGCTCTCCTCTGTTCCTCAAGGCTGGGATATAATTGTTATTGACATTAAAGACTGTTTCTTTTCCATTCCTTTGCATCCTAAAGATTCACAACGTTTTGCTTTCACCCTTCCCTCGTGTAATCACGAGGAAACAGATCAAAGGTTTGAGTGGGTGGTGTTGGCACAGGGGATGGCTAACAGTCCCACGATGTGCCAAATGTATGTGGGGAAGGCACTCGCACCTCTCAGACATAAGTATTCCTCCACCAAGATCATTCATTATATGGATGATGTGTTATTGGCCGCAAAATTAGAACAGACAGTTAATGAGGCTTATAAAGAACTCGTGATGCTGTTGGCTCAACATGGACTGCACATCGCACCTGAAAAGGTTCAAACAGGGGATTCTATCAGGTATTTGGGAGCGACAATTGGGTATGACAAATTAAAACCACAAAAAATTACCATCAGGACTCAAGATTTCCAAACTCTAAATGATTTTCAAAAATTGCTGGGAGACATTAATTGGATAAGAGGATATTTACATATTCCTAATATTGTGCTCCAGCCTTTGTATGCTACTCTTAACGGTGATCCAGATCTTGCTTCCCCTCGTAGCCTCACTACTGAGGCTACAGCGGCCCTTATAAAAGTAGAAAAAGCTATACAGCATGCCACTCTATGCAGGCTCCAGAGTGATAAACCTTTCCAGTTATGTGTGCTTGCCACTATGCGGCAGCCTACTGGAGTACTGTGGCAAGATGGGCCTTTACTATGGATCCACCCACATGTATCCCCAGGAAAATCCTTAGAATATTATCCTGATGCTGTTGCAGCGTTGGCACTTAAAGGGATTCAACAAAGCATTCAATTTTTCGGCCAATCACCTTCTTCTCTTATCATACCCTACACTAAAGCTCAACTTAATGTTTTATATGCTACTCTAGACAACTGGGCTATTCTGTGTTGCTCGTTTCAAGGGGGTATTGATAATCACTACCCTTCTCATCCATTACTCCATTTTGTTAAAGAACATCCCATCATTTTCCCTAAGGTAACTTCATCCAGTCCAATTCCGGGGGCTGTTAACATTTTTACTGATGGTTCCAAGTCTGGAATGGGAGCTTATGTAATTAATGACTCTCCCCCTATCCAGCATCAATTTGCTCCTGGAAATCCACAATGGATAGAACTACAAATTGTTATTGAAGTTTTTAAACAGTGTTCTTTTCTTTTAATCTTATTTCGGACTCCAGGTATGTGGTACAAGCACTAAAAGTCCTGGAGGCCGTGGGAGCTATTAGTGATGCCCACAATGTGTCTGCTTACTTTACTCAGCTTCAACAGCTTATCTCTAACCGCACTGCTTCTTTTTATCCAATGCACATCAGGGCTCACACCTCTCTTCCTGGTACGTTATCCCAGGGTAATGCCTGTGCGTGCGGACTTAGCCACTAGAGGTCAATTGATATGCTTGGCTTCCTCCTTAGAGGGGGCTAAGTTGTTTCACCAAATCTTCCATGTTAATGCATTAACGCTGCACAGGCATTTTTCCATTTCAAGAGCGGATGCTCGGCAGATAGTATTGCAATGTCCCCACTGTGTCACATTTCTTCATCCCCCTAATTATGGAGTAAACCCACGGGGATTAAAGCCATTGGTTGTTTGGCAAATGGATGTGACACATATACCTGACTTTGGTAACCTCAAGTATGTGCATGTTTCCATTGATACGTGCTCTGGAATTATCCATGCTTCTGCTTTATCAGGAGAAAAGGCACGTAATGTCATTACTCACTGTTTAGAGGCATGGGCAGCATGGGGTGCACCTGCATCCCTTAAGACTGATAATGGACCTGCTTATACTGGCAGACAATTTACAGCTTTTTGTTCTACTATGGGAGTGCAACTTACTCATGGTTTGCCTTACAATCCTCAAGGACAAGGCATTGTTGAGTGTGCTCATCGCACCTTAAAGGAAACTTTACAAAAACAAAAAGGGGGAATAGGAGCTGAACACACTCCTAAAGAACGCCTGTCCTTAGCTCTCTTTACGATTAATTTTTCGAATTTGGATATTCATGGTGGCTTTGCGGCCGATAGACATGTGTCCCCTCAGCCCTCTGTGATTGGCTATGTTAAGTGGAAGGATGTTCTTACGGGCCAATGGAACGGCCCTGACCCCGTGCTGACATGGGCACGAGGATCTGTATGTGTTTTTCCCCAGGATCGTATGGAACCGTTGTGGGTCCCTGAACGCTTGACAAGAAGAGTCTCGACATCAACTGACCAGCAACAAGAGATACCACAACAATTCTGTGATGAGGATCTTCATGCTGCTAAGTGCTCTGGCTCTGGTGCTGGTGCCGATGGCACAGGCGACACCAATGCGGTGGTGGGCAGTGGCACGGGCATGGCCAATGCCGATGCCGGTTCATGGTAATTCTAGTGTCCTCCCCACTCTTTTTTCTACCTCATGTGAGATGTCTGCTCCCTGTGCCTCTCCTAGAGGGGACATGGAGAGAATTTTTAATCAATCTCAAGTTAATCTAACAGGAGTTTTTTGTTTCAGACTTAAAAACGCTAATTGCATTAGCCTTAAGACCAAAAATTTGACTAACTGGGAGGACCCATTGTGGTCCAATCAGGTCTCAGGGAGCATTATCAGTGCTGTATTGAGCAAGGTAGCTTCGGGGAAGCAATCAGGCTCAGGAACCCCCGCAAACAGTAGCTCTGCTCTTAACATAACTACCTTGGCTATTATCTCCGAGGTACTAATCCCAGTGCCTCCTTCTTCTAGTAGTATTCATGATGCCACTCATTTCAAGGCCTCTCCTTACTGTTCCCCTAATCTTGGTTTCCCCCCAACATTTAGGCCTTGTCAGGATCATTCTTGGGAGAAACATCAAGTTGCTAAAGGTTTCTCCCTTTCCCCCTCTCTTAAGAGGTATGTTTATAACTTTAACAATAGTGCCAGCTCCTCTACAGGAGTAGGTTGGTCCTGGTTTCAATGGCTGATTTCCAATGAAAAGGGGGCTTCAGCCAATATTTCTGCATTGGCTCAGTTGGTAGGAGCCAAAAGTTGGCTGACTAATGTTTCTGGTACTGTTAGGGAAAGTGAACGAGGTAATAGACTTACATCTGTTTCATTCAACTCTCTGTTGTATAATGCCACAATGCCTCCTGCAATGGTCTGTGTCCAATCCCCCTTCTTATTCCTTTTGGCTAAGGCCACCTTGTCGGGGATGCTGGATTGTTCTCATACTACCAGTCTCTTATCTGAGTGTTGGAATGGTTCCTGGACTGTAGCAGTGGTTATGAAAATTCCAACTTTTGTCCCAATCCCGGTCACTGTGGATCATGATAAATTCCCTATTGTTGAGCTACTAAGAGTCCACAGAGATTTTGGAATCACAGTGGCTATAGTGACAGCCGTGGCGGTATCTGCTGCTGCAGCAGTTACGGCCGGAGTGGCTATGGCCAATCAAGTACAAACTGCTGCCACCATTAATCAAGTTGTCCAACAAACTTCCACCATACTTGAATCCCAAAATACAATTAATCAACATATTTTGTCAGGGATTTTAGCTGCCAACCAAAGAATAGATTTACTCCAAGCTCAGGTAGAAGAATTGGCTGACTTAGTGCTTTTGGGTTGTGTTGACCAACGTGCACATTTATGCATAACCTCTGTCAGATTTAATGATTCCAGGAATGTTTCCCGCATCATTGGCGAATATTTGGCTGGAAATTGGTCCATGGAAGCGGAAGACATGATCCAGTCTCAACTAACCCAGATAGGTGTCTTGAATAACACCCGTGTTGATCCCGTGACTTTGGGTCAATTCACCGATTGGATATCTTCTGCTTTTTCCTTTTGTAAACAGTGGGTGGGGGTAGGCATTTTTGGTGCAATGTGTTGCTTCGGTATGTTTCTCTGTTTGTGGTTTCTCTGTCGCCTCAAGGCCCGCAATGCTCACGATAAGGCTATGATCATCCAAGCTCTTGCAGCTTTAGAAAATGGCAATTCACCTCAAGTCTGGCTTGCGCATCTTAAACAGTAAATCTTTGACATGGTCGTTGCACCCCAAGTTATTATAACATTGCACTGGGATCGGCATGTCTTTCCTCATTATTCTCTTAGTGTTGGAAAGCCCTTGCACTCTGCCGGTCTTGGTGCCATTGCACGCAGGTGGGTTTCCACACTAATGCTTCTCTATCGCCTTAAAGTCCGTGCCTTTCTTTCAGGGTGCTGTCAACTCGTTTGTCGTTGTGTACAGCCACAGTTCAGCCTCAGCTGTCCCCCTTCGTCCACCTTCGTCATGATACAGGATGCGAGGCAAGGCACTGCACTTGAGTGATCCTTGAAGTGGACCTCAAGGAGAGCATGTCCTATTGCATGCGGGTTTGATGTCCACGCCCCGCCCCACGAAAAAGGTGTCGGCTGATATGGCTTCAGATCTGGGGAAGGGCCCTCCTTAGGACTGAGCCATACTATGCAGCCACTTCTGCACAGTGGGATAGGACCTCTACTCTCGCCTGTATTGTTTTCAGAAAACAGAAAGGGGGAACTGTGGTGAGCCACTTCTGCAGATTATGGTCGCCATTGCAGGATGGCGCTGGCTCCACTGTGGTCTGTAACAAACAACTCCTTGTTTGGGAGAGTTGGTGCATGGTTTTTCAGCACCCTGTGAGAAAGTTCCACGTGGCAGCTTTGCATTGGGGCTTGGGATGCTTTATTAAGGCTGGGAGGGGCATCCAACAAGGAAGAAGAAGAAATATCAAGGGCCTGAATAAACTGCTGAAAGAAGATTCCTGAGTTGCGTCTTCCTTGTGGGCAAGGGGTCTCGACATTTGTGGAGTATTTACATTGTCCCTTACTTTTGGAAACTCCTCTACCACCCCCAAAGTTGTGAAAATTGAGCAGTTTTCATTGCAGATATATATTCACAGATTTTTCTAACTCTTCTCCTCTAACTGTGTCATACTTGGGGCGAAGGTAATGTCACAGCATTGTTCTGGATGAGATTGAAAAGATTTTTGTGTAGCAAATATTTGCATACACATTGGATCCATTTTTCAATTTTCCATTTGAAATACTGAATACATGACACTATCCCATACCCTACTAGCCTTTGACTATTCATCCTAATATGATGGAGAAAAATAACCTAAACAGAATACAAATACAAGCAGTTTAGAGGAGGCATGGTATATAGTTGAACTTTCCTTTTGCATGATAAACGGTAGATGTTATAAATCTAGTCAATTTTTAATTAAAATAGTTCTCTATGTGTTTTTAAAATTAACTACTATGTGAATTCCTGTCTCCCTTTCTCTGTATCCTATTCATCATCACATGTATTTTTATATGCACTTATAAAATCCTACCTGGTATTATAGGTACATTTTTGTGAGGTTGCTGACTTGGCAGGTACAAATTGTGAGAAGAGATCACTCCTCCTAAACACTGTTGGAACTGAAAATTCCACCTATCGGGGAGCTTCCTAGTAGAAGAACATTATACGTAAACTCATGTTCAGTAAAATAAATATTTTTACATATGTGGATGATATATATTTAAAGATGAATTTCGATTGGCATATATATTAGTACTTTTTAATGTCTGTGTGTGTGTTTTGTGTATATATGTATATATATATATATATATATATATATATATATATATATATATATACACTCTCCAGATTTTTCAAACTATGAAATATATGTGTCTTATTTAAATTCCCTAAATTCATTCATGTTCATGGACTTAGATTTATAATCAACTTTTCACAATACTATTCTTAGAAATATTCATCCACCTTAAATACATATTTGTTTACTAGTAGTGAAAACTAACTTCAGTGAATGGTGTATACAAATCCTAATAATTCTACAGTAATTAACCCAGTCAAACATCAATGCAAGTATATTCCTATGGGACATGATATGTAATTTGATGTTTATTTTTATTCAACATTGTTACATTATTATTTCTTCAGTTTTTGCACATCATAGGATATATATTTCATCCACAAGTGAGCAAATTTATAGGCATTTGTTTCAACTTTAATCACTTCCTGCTTCAGAACACATGTATTGTCAGGGTTTCTTGACTGGATTTTTCATGAGACTTCTTTCCAAACACATTATTTTCGATTTCCATAATCACTTTAGATGCAAAACTCACACACTCTTCATGATAAACCAAAACACTAATATTACCATTAGATGAATAACTGGTTGGAATGAATGATTGTATATCCATATAAGATTTCCTGTAATTTTTCAGATATCAATTCAAACCATTATTTAAAGTTGGAACAAGTTATATTATTTATTCACAGTATGGTCTATTCATGCTTTATCTCTATATTCATAAACACAGGGTACACCTATTTTTACCCCCAATACTAATTTATACGTCTTCAATATATTGCTCCCAGAAATGGTGGAAGAAATACTTATGTCACCTGATTTATGTATACATTTTATCACAGTAATATTCTGGACAAAAATTGTAAAGGTCACACTTATGATTCTACCAAAGCCTAAATGGAAAGCGAACATAGATTACTAAAAACATCTATTTCAAGGTTGCCTAATGCTCTCAAATGTCAATCCTATTGGCAACTACGTATTTCTTTCTTTCTAAGATTATATATTCAAACTCAACCCTGTTGAAAATGTCTAATCCTCTCACTCACTTTATACATTGCCTGATTTAGTAATGTCTCTATTGATATCTGCTTTTCTACATATTTTCCCCAGTTCATGATAGTGACTGACTCTTCATATGTGCTGACATATACATTCGCTCTCTAACTGAATCCCTATTGCTAAAGAACTTTTGGTCCAAATCATATACTCACTCTTCTTCCTAAACCTACCGACTATCTTTCAAATCCTAATGACTATCCTTTTTTGAGTGGATGTTCTCTTCTACATTCAATCTTCCAAGGTACAAGGTCCTGTGCCATTGTATATCAAATTTTCTGAGACATCTGTGCAGAACATAATTCAAAGCTAAGTATCCTAATCAAAGGCCCAATGCCCTTGTGGGTTTTAAATCATACCTAGATTTCTGTTTTCATAATTATATTTCACCTCTACATTCTTGTAAATATCGCAGGTTCCCAATACAATTATTCATGGAGCAGAATGATTTCTAACCCAAATCAAACCTGTTATTAACCCTAAACATACACTGTTCCCTCAATCTCATTTTACAGAAGAGCAGGGACAGAGTTGTTCTTACAATACAGGAAAGTAGGGGACATTCAACCTGCTGAGAACCTCAAAGGTCCATGCAGAAATGATACCTGGAGAAGTTGTAGGCAGGTATGAAGGACCTAAGAGAGCAAAGGCCAATTTGCATGGCAAACAACCTGGTCAGGATGAAAGGATGTTTCTGAATCAGGCTCTCTTTTCTTATTGTGGAGAAGATGGACCAAACCAGGCCTGTGTGGAGAGCTGTTCTCGGGTGCCTATGATTGATATACCATTCTAACTTGTGAAAGTGTTAGAGAAAGTAGGGACAGCCACCATCTCACTGGACCTTTGGAAGCAATTGTTAGGACAAAGGGGTTGCCAAGGCAGTGACCTCATTCAGTTCCAAAGAAAGTGATGTACCTCATTTCCTTGGTGATGGAACTCTCTGAACTTGGTATCCAAGAAGCCAGGCACCCAGATGCATTCCCAGTCCCAGTCCCAGTGGGCTCACTTGTGTGGATTTACCAAGGACAGTTAGTCTTTCTTGGTACCTACTGATGTGAGGATGGCAAAATGCCAGGAGAGCTCTTAAGAGGGACCTTTCCTGATAAAGCAGGTAGTGGCTCACCACTTTTTCCTGACAACTTCACAGTGTTGGCCAAGGAAACAAGAGAGGGTACAGGCCATTTCGGGGGAACATAGTATGGCCCACCAGTCAGAGGAAACACCGGATAGTCAAAGACTTACTTGGGGGAAGGAGGTGCCTTTGTGAGTGTGGGTTTGTTGTTTTCTCTCATGTTCTGAGAATAGGTAGGAAAGGCGTTTTTTTTTGTTTGTTTGTTTGTTTGTTTGGAGTGAACTGTTTCTAGTAAGTCGTTTGACAAGGTGAGTGTTTCTATGTCTGTGTATCCCACTGTGTCCGTGTTTGTAGACACGAGAAAAGACAATGCAACAATGGATGTGTCCTGTCTACTAGAAAACTTCCCAGAATTCATCCTGTCTAACTTATGAATGGAGTGTGGCTTTCCTTATGGTTGGGCAAAACCTACTACCTTCCTAAGTCCCATTTTTTCTTCCTGAATTCTGGCCACTCTCCAGAATAGGATCATGGATTTGTGTCCAAGATAGGTGCCAACTCCAACGTCTGTGACATGGCCTTGTACTGGATAGCTGAATGGAATGGCCAGTATCTCAGAAAACTCAGATATCAGTGTGACCAGGAAACTCTCAGTGGAGAAACCCTGCTTTGGGTCATTTGCTAACCTATTGTTCTGTTGCCCTGAATTTCAGGAACGTCTTTGCCTCAGGCCACCCCTTTATGAACCCTGAAGAAAACAGTTTTCAAATGTAAATGAATGGGCATCACCTTGGATTCTTTGCTTAATTTCTTTGGAATAGGATGTGTCTGAATCAGCCTCTTGGCCCTGTGTGAGGCTGTGGCTTATATTCTCAGCACCTGATGGATCTAAAGAAAGATTCCATGTGTGCATCCAAAACCAAAATGGCAAAATGTTCAGTCATTGTGAATGAATTCTATTGCCTTCCTCTGTTAGGTTCCTGAAATCCATCAAGTGAGAATAGGGATCCTTTGGGTCAAATGAGTTCCTCAAATCTCTGCAGAAGGGCTTGTCTTTTCTCCTGATTCCAATTCACATAAAGAATCTAAACCCCACAGTCAGAAGGCCTCAAATTGGAGAAGCGGAGCAGTATTAAGGGCAGGAATATTTGATCACTCCGGTTTCACAGGAAGGGTTTCCAGCCCACCCTGACTTTAGCCAAATGAGGGACATGTAGCTTATTTTGGACACTCATTGGAATGTGCCCCTCATGGAAAGCTCCAACCAGAGGTTATGATGAGTGTCTACATGGAAGAAGATGGAAGCCATGTGGGAGTGTTTTGGTTTTAATTGTGGTCATTTGTTTGGCGGTGTGGAGAGATGACTGGGTCAACCTGGGCTTGAACTCTGGTGTGATTCCCCTTAGAGACTGCGTTCTGGAACTGACTCAGAGAAGTATTGTCATAAATTGTGTTGGGATTTTATGAGGTCACGCATGAGAGTCGAACTTGGAAACAGAGAGCTTGGCCCAGGGTGGCTTTCCTCAGAGTACTGGGAATCTCAGCCAGGATATCACAGGATTTTATTCTTTAATACTTGGCAGCAATAGTTGAGAGTCAAAACACACATGGAACTCATATTGGAGAACTCAATGGGCCTGGCTTCATGTGACCTTTTGTCCACTCTTTTGGAAGCCTTGCCTGTGAGAGTTCTCCAGAGCTTTCTTTGAAATGAACTTCCTCAACTTTTAATGGTTCCTGAATGAATTGAAACCCACAGTGCCTCCAACTTCATCCTTGAAAAATGGCTACATAAATACCATGAAATTTTTGAAATTCCCATGACCTGGTTGCACTGGAGAACCTTTGGATGTTCTGTTGCTGATCATGAGTGTACCAGACCGTGCCTTGTTTGACTGGGTTTCATGAAAATGGTGTAGAACAGAGATGCCAGTATATTGAAGCCTGCAGAGTAGTGGGCCAAGAGCTGTGGTGTGCAGGTGTGTGAAAAAATATCTGTGGTTGAGACATGTGGATCTCCCATTGACTTCCAAATAGCTTGTGGCTGACATGGTGCAGCCAGCAGGCTCTTTCGTGTAAAGGCATCTTTTTATATGGAGAGGTTTCAGGGCAATCTTCAGAATAGGGTTGCTATGGTCAAGGAGAAAGCTACGTGGGATAGAAGCCTGTTTGGTGCATTCTCCTGCAGACCCTGACAAACCACATGTGACATAACTCCCTCCAACACTGTGTCCCAGATGAACTCCTTGTATTTCATGAAGCAAATACCAAACTCCCAGTGCAGGAGCAAGAAACACCATGGAAAGTGGAGGATGACCAAATGGCTTCACAGTCCACACGGGGAGACACTTACCCACAGTGGCCACAGTTTACATACAAATGGAGAATTCGGCACTGCTGTCTCATGTTCATTGGACATAGATGCAGGGTCAGCTTTGATGTTCTCACTACAAAGGAACATAGTTTCTGACAAGCTCCTGAGAACAACAAATATTTCAAGTGTCCAACCACAGAGCCAGTTTCTCAAGAAGTATTATTCCGGCAGAGCTCCATGTACGTGGAGTGTTTACCCTGTCCCTTAGTTTTGGAAATTCCTCTACCACCTCCAAGGTTGTGAACTCCTGGTTATTTTCCATTGCAGATATGTATTCACATATTTTCTAACTATTTTCCTCTAATTGTGTCTTACTTGGGGTGAAGGTAATGTAAAGGCATTTTTCTGGATGAGAGTAGGAAGATTTTTGTGTAGCACATATTTGCATACACATTGGATACATTTTCCTATTTTCCATTCGACATACTGAATCCCTGACAATAACCCATACCCAACTAGACTCTTACTGATAATCCTAATATGATGGAGAAAAATAACCCAAACAGAATAGAAATACAAGCAGTTCAGTGGATGTATCACATATATTTGGACTTGCCTTTTGCATAACAAATTGTAGGTGTTACAAATCTTGTCAATTTTAATTGATATAGTTCTCCATGAGTTTTTAAAGTTAACAACTATGTGAATTTCTGTCTCCCTTTTTCTGTAGCCTATTCAGCACATGTATTTTTATATGCACATATAGAATCCTACCTGGTATCACAAGTACATTATTGTGAGTGCATGCATTGGCAGATACAAATTGTGAGAAGAGATCAGCCCTCCTAAACACTTTTGGAATTTAAAATTCAACCTATGGGTGACCTTCCTAGTGGAATATTATACATAAATCCATTTTCATTAAAATATAAATTTTTCCATCTCTGGAGGATATATATTTCATGATGAATTTCGATTGGCATATATATTGATACATTTTAATGTCTCTGTGTGTGTGTTTTGTATATATATATATATATATATATATATATATATATATATATATATATATACTGTCCAGATTTTTCAAAATATGAAATATATGTGTCTTAGATACACTCCCTGAATTCATTCATGTTCATGTATGTGGATTTATAATCAACTTTTCACAAGATTTTTCTCAGAAATATTCATCCACGTGAAATACATGTTTGTTTCCTAGTACAACAAACTCACTACAGTGAAGGTGGTTACAGATCCTAATATTGCTACACTAACTGACTCAGTTTAACATCAATGCAAGTAGATTCCTATGGGACATGGTGTGTATTTTGAGGTTCATTTTCATTCAACACTGGTATATTACTATTTCTTAAGTTTTTGAACATCATAATATATATATTTCATCCACAAGTTCACAAATTTATAGGCATTTGTTTCAGTTTCCATCATTTCCTGCTTCAGAACACATGATTTCCTCCAGGTTTCTTGACTGGCCTTTTCATGAAACTTCTTTCCAAACACATTATTTTTGATTTTCATAATCAATTTTAAAGCAAACCTCACACACTCTTCATGATAAAGCATAACCCTAAAATTACCATTAGATGTATAACTGGTTGTAATGAATGGATGTATATCAATATAAAATTTCCTGTATATTTTCAGATATCAATTCAATCCATTATTTAAAGTTGGAGCCAGTTATATTATTAATTCACAGTATGGTCTATTCATGCATTTTCTCTATATTCAGAGACACAGGGCACACCTATTTTTACTCCCAAAATTAATTTATATGTCTTCAAAAGCTTGTTTGCAGAAATGGTGGAAGAAATACTCATGTTCCCTGATGTACATATACATTTTATCACAGTAATATTCTGGACACAAAATGCAAAGTCACATTTATGATTGTACCAAATCCTAAATGGAAAGTGAGCATGGATTACAAAAATCATCCATCTCCAGGTTGCCTAATGCTCTCAATTGTAAATCCTATTTGTGACTATATATTTGTTTCCTCCTAAGATTATATACTCAACCTCAAGCCTGTTGAAAATGTCTAATCCAATCACTCACTTTATTCTTTTCCTGATTTCCTAATATCTCTATTGATATCTACTTTCCTACATATTTTCCCCAGTTCATCTTTGTGACTGACTCTTCACATGTTCTGACATTTACATTCACTCTCTACTTGAAACCCTCTTGCGAAAGAACTTATGGTCCAAATCATTTACTCACTCTTCTTCCTAAACCTACCGACTATCATCCTAATCCTACTGACTATCTTTTTTTGACTGGATGTTCTCTTCTACATTCAATTATCCAAGGTACAAGGTCCTATGCCATTGTATATGGATTTATCTGAGATAACTGTGCGGAACATAATTCAAAGATAAGTATCCAACTCAAGGGCCCAATTTGCCCTTCAGGGCTTCAAATCTTACTTAGATTTCTGTTTTCATAATTATATTTCCCCTTTCTTGTAAACATCACAGGTTTCAAGTACCATTATTCATCCCACAGAATGATTCCTAACTCAAATTGAACATGCTATTAACCCTAAACATACACTGTTCCCTCAATCTAACTTTACAGAAGAGCAGGATCAGAGTTGGTCTTACAAAAGAGGAATGTAGGGGATCTTACACCTGCTGAGAACCTCAAAGGTCCATGCATAAATAATCCCTGGAGAAGTTGTAGGCAGCCATGAAGAACCTGAGAGAGCACAAGTCATCTTCCATGGCAAACATCCTGGTCAGGATGAAGGTTTGTGTCTGAATCAGCCTTTCTCTTCTTAATGTAGAGAAGATGGACCAAACCAGGCCTGTGTGGAGAGATGTTCCTTGGTGCCTATGGTTGATATACCATCCTAACTTGTGAAAGTGTCACAGGAAGTAGGGGTAGCCTCCATCTATTGGGACCGTTGAATGGAACTGTTAGGACAAAGTGGTCGCCAAGGTAGTGACCTCAGTCTGTTCCTGAATGAAGTGACCTACCTCACTTTCTTGGTGATGGAACTATCTAAACTTGGGATCCAGGAATCCAGGCACCCAGAGGGAGTCCCAGTCCCAGTTCCAGTGGGCTCAGTTTTTTGAAATAACCAAGGACAGTGTCAGTCTTCCTTGGTACCTATTTATGTGAGGATTGCCAAATGCCAGCAGCGCTCTGAAGAGTGTACTTTTTCAGAAAGCATGTAGTTGTTCATCACTTGCTCCTCACAACTCCTCAGAGTTGGCCAAGGAGACCAGATCTGAGACAGGACAAGCCATTTCGGGAAAACATAGTAGGGCCCACGAGTCATTGGACACTCCTGATGGTCACAGACCTATTTGTGAAAACGAGGTGCCTTTGTGGGTGTGGGTGTGAGTTTGTGATTTTGTCTCATGTTCTGAGAATAGGTAGGAAAGGTGGTTTGTTTGGTTTGGAGTTGACTTTGTCTGGTAAGTCCTTTGAGGAGCCGAGTGTTTCTATGTCTGTCCATCTCTCTGTGACCTTGGTTGTAGATATTAGAAAAGAGAATGCATCAATGAATGTGTCCTGTGTAGTAGAAATCTTCCCAGAATTCATCCTACCCAATTTATGAAAGGAATTCAGCTTGCCTTATGGATGGGCAATGCCTACTATCTTCCTAAGTTTCTCTTTTCTTCCTGAATTTTGCCACTCTCCAGAATAGGATCATGGTTTTGTGTCCAAATTATTTACCACCTCCAATCTCTGTGACATAGCCATGTACTGGATAGCTGAAGGGAATTGGAGCATCTCAGAAAACCCAGATATCAATGTGACCAGGAAAGTCTCAGTGGGAAAACCCTGATTTGGGCCTACTGCTTACCTATTCTTCTGTTGCCCTTAATGTCAGGAAGGCCTTTGCCTCTGGCCACACCTTTGTGAAGCCTGAACAAAACAGTTTTGAAATGGAAATGAATGGACATCACCTGTGGCTCTTTGCTTAATTGCTTAGGAAAGGGATGTGTCTGAATCAGCCACTTGGCCCTGTGTGAGGCTTTGGCTTAGATTCTCAGCACCTGATGGATCTAAAGAAAGATCCCATGTTTGCATCCATAACCAAAATGGCAAAAAGTGCAGTAATTGTGGATGAAGTCTCTCGCCTTCCTCTGTAAGGTTCCTGACCTCCATCAAGTGAGAATAGGGATCCTTTGGGTCAAATGAGCTCTTCAAATCCCTGCAGAGTCTAGCCCATAGTTGCTTGAGTTGTCTCATGACTCCAAATCACATACATAATCAATACATGACAGTGAGTAGGCCTCAAATTGGAGAAGCACAGCAGTATTTAGGGCAGGCCTATTTGATCACTCCTGTTTCACAGGAAGTGTTTTCAGGCCACCCAGACTTTAGGCAAATGAGGGGCAAGGAAGTCTATTTTGGACACTGTCTTGTGCTGCACCCCTCATGGAAACATACAGCCAGAGGTTATGATGAATGTCTATATGGATAAAGATGAGGGTCATGTGGGAGTGTTTTGGTTTAAATTGTGGTCATTTGTGTGGCAGTTGGAAGAGATGACTGGGTCCACCTGCTCTTGAACTCTGGTGTGATTTCCCTTAGAGACTGAGTTCTGGAACTAACCTCAGAGAAGTATTGCCATGAATTGTGTTGGCATTTAAGGAGGCCATGCATGAGAGTCACCCTTGGAACCTGAGATCTAGGCCCAGGTGGCTTTCCAGAGAGCACTGGAAATCTCAGCCGGAATATCACATGATTTTATTCTGAAAAACTTGGCAACCATAGTTGAGAGTCAAAACACACATGGACCTCACATTGTAGACCTCAACAGCGCTGGCTTCATGTGACCTTTTGGACACTCTTTGGGAAACCTTGCCTGTTATCATTCTCCAGAGCTTTCATTGAAATGAGCTTCCTCACCATTTAATGGTTCCTGAATGAATTGAAACCCACAGTGCCTCCAACTTCATCCTTGAAAAATGGCTAGATAAATAAAATGAAATTTTTGAAATTCCCATGACCAGGTGGCACTGGAGAACCTTTGGATGTCCTGTTGCTGATCAAGAGTGTACCAGACAATTCCTTGATTGACTGGGTTTCATGAAAATGGTGTAGAACAGAGATGCCATTAAGTTAGAGCCTGCAGAGTAGTGGGCCTAGAAAGTGGTGTGCAGTTGTGTGATAATACATTTGTGTTGTGGCCATGTAGATCTGCCATTGGCTTCCAAATTGCTTGTGACTGACATGGTGCAGGCAGGAGACCCGTATATGTAAAAGCATGTTTTTATATGGAGAGGTTTCAGGGCAATGTTAAGAATCAAGTTTCTATGCACAAGTTGGCAAGCTATGTGGGAAAGAAGCCTGGTTGGTGCATTCTCCTGCAGACCCTGACCCACCGCAAGTGACAGAACTCCGTCTAGCACTGTGCCCCTGTTGAACTTCTTGTATTTTGTGAAGGAAATACCAAACTCCCAGTGCAGCAGCAAAAAACACCACGAAAAGTGGAGGATGACCAAATGGTTCCACAGTCCCCACGGAGAGACACTTAGACCCATGTGGCCACTGTTTACCTACAAAGAGTGAATTCAGAACTGCTGCCTCAAGTTTACTGGAAAATAAGAAATCATATCCTTCAGGTCACATAGATGTAGACCCAGCTTTGATGGTCCCACTACAAAGAAAGCTAAAGCTCCTGAAAATAACATATATTTCAAGTGCCCAACCTCAGAGGAAGTTTCTCAAGATGTCTTTAGGCTAGCAGACCTCCATGTTTGAGGAGTGTTTACCATGTCCCTTACTTTTGGAAACTCCTCTACCACCTCCAAGGTTGTGAACTCCCGAGAATTTTCCATTCCAGATATGTATTCACAGATTTTCTAACACCACTGTTCTAACTGTGACTTACTTCAGACGAAGGGAATGTCAAAGCTTTGTTCTGGATGAGAGTGGGATGATTTTTGTGTAGCACATATTTGCATACACATTGGATTCATTATCGTATTTTCCATTTGAAATATTGAATCCCAGACAGTAACCCATAACAAACTAGACTCTGACTACTAATCCTAATATGATGCAGTAAAATAACCCAAACAGAATAGAAATACAAGCAGTTCAGTGGAGGCATGGTGTAGAGTTGGACTTGCCTTTTGCATAAAAAAGGGTAGGTGTTATAAATATAGTCAATTTTCTGTTGAAATAGTTCTCCATGTGTTTTTAATGTTAACAAATATGTGAATTCCTGTCTCCCTCTCTCTGTAGCCTATTCAGCACATGCATTTTTATATACACGTATAGAATACTACCTGGTATCACACGTACATTTTTGTGAGGTGGCTGACGTGGCAGATACAAATTGTGAGAAGAGATCACTCCTCCTAAATGCTGTTGGAACTGAAAATTCAATGTATGGGTAAACTTGCTAGTTCAACAACATTATGCATAAATCTATCTTCAATAAAATGAATATTTTTGGATCTGTGGATGATATATATTTCATGGTGAATTTCGATTGATATATATATATATTGCTATTTTTAATGTCTCAGTGTGTGTGTGTGTGTGTGTGTGTATACACACACACTCTCCAGATTTTTCAAAATATGAAATGTATGAGTCTTATTATACACTCCCTAAATTAATTAATATTCATATATGTGGATTTATAATCAACTTTTCACAAGATTATTCTCAGAGATATTCATCCACCTGAAATACATATTTCTTTCCTAGTACTGAAAACTAACTTGAGTGAATGGTGCATACAAATCCTAATATTTCTACAGTAACTGACCCAGTTTAACATCAATTCAAGTAGATTCCTATGGGACATGATGTGTATTTAACGTTAATTTTTGTCAACACTGGTACATTACTATTTCTTCAATTAATGCACATCATAGGATATATATTTTATCTACAAGTTAGCAAATATTTAGGCATTTGTTTCACTTTCAATCACTTCCTGCTTCAGAACACATGTACACTTCCGGGTTTCTTGACTGGTCTTTTCATGAGACTTCTTTCCAAACACATTATTTTCAATTTCCATAATCACTTTTGAAGCAATACTCACACACTCTTCATGAGAATCCATAACCCTAATATTACAATTAGATATATAACGGGTAGGATTAAATGTATTATATCAATATAAGATTTTCTGTATATTTTCAGATATCAATTCAATCCATTATTTAAAGTTGGAACCAGTTATATTATTTATTCACAGTATTGTCTATTCATGCATTATCTCTATATTCATAGACACATGGTTCACCTATTTCTATCCCCAATACTAATTCATACATCTTCATTATATTGCTCCCAGAAATGGTGGAAGAAATACTCCTGTCACCTGATCTACATATACATTTTATTACAGTAATATTCTGGACACACAAAGTAAAGTTCACACTTATGATTGTACCAATGTAAAGGTCGGCCGAGCATTGGAGGAAGAAACCAGGAAGAGACTGTCTCATGAAACAGCAAAGGGCTTTTTGGGGGTCCAGCATGCTGGGGCTCAGAGCTCACTTGAATAGAGAAGAGAGCCCTGAGAACATCTTAAGCAGAGCTTATGTACTTTACTTGGTGAGGGCAGGGAGGGAAATTTATTGACTGGTCAGGTCGAGTGAGTGGTTTGCGTGCCAATGGGAGAGGGAGTACATTCTGCAGTTTGGCAGTTGGGGACAGCACATTCTGGGAACAAGATTAGCAAACAGTTCTCAAGATTTCAACAGTGTTTTGTTAAGCATACAGAAAAACAGGTATTACAAGTACCTATTTTATTAACCTTTCATTCCCCACTTCTCATTCTGGTTACTTTTAATCATAAAAGTGATCATTGGGGGGTCTCTGATTTTATGTCTCCTAGTGAGGTATATTGTTGTCTGATTACCATAAGTTTAACTTATCCAATTTGAGCTTGTAGAAAAGAAACTACACGGTTGAGCAAACAGGTTCCTACAATTAGCATTAATATGAGGATTGTTAATAGACTGGCCAGGGTTGATAAAAGCGTAGGTAACCAGGGGGACTATGTGAACAAAGACACAAACCAACCTTTATGTGCCCCTCTCCTTTGTTGATGCTCTTCAAGGCATCTTTTTAACTTACTCATAAATTTTTGTACAACTCCAGTATGGTCGGCATAAAAACAACATTCTTCCCTCAATTAAGCACAAAGGCCCTCTTCTCTCATGAAGAGGAGGTCCAACCCTCGCCTGTTCTGTAAAACAAATTCAGAGAGAGAGGTTTAAGAGAATGGTCTGAGAATGAGAAAGGAGAGATGTAAAAGAATAATGGGAAAGGGGTTTGGGATTTTCCAGGCAACAAAATGTTGAGCAGTAGAACACGTAGAGCAGAGGAGAAGACAGGAGTGAGTATCCCAAAAAGCCTGTGAGCGATGTTAAATTTTTAGTAACCTGTTTTCACTGATGACAAAAAAAAACTTTAAAGGCCATTTTCATTACATCTTGGATAGGGTGCTGAGGGCTCTCCTTATCTTTTTGAGCTTTGGTTTAGTTGGTAAGAGGACTTGGTGGGACCTGGTGAGGGCACTGACAGGAGAAAAGAGGAGTGAGGGGGTGGATGGGTACCTTAGTACTTGTTACCTCAGCAAGGGGGCAATGGTCTAAGAGCCGGCAGAGGCTTCGGTTTTTGATCTAGTAACTGGAGGGGTAAAATCAGGTTGCTTATGTGGGAGTGACAGCAGAGAGTCTGGAGCAGAAAGCAGAGGGTGAGGATCTATTAGAGAAGCATAGTTCAGGATGTGAGTGAAGGAGGGAAAAGGCCTCCACATAGGGGAATTTCCTTCCATCATTTGAGCACTTGCCGAAGTCAAAAAGGTCATGCAGAATTTGAGCATCTAGAGACCCCTCTGGGGGCCATTGGTTTTGGTTGTCTAATTGGTAATATGCCCAATGCTGAGTACTGAATTTGATGAGGAGTTTGGGTTCCACCAGGCAGCCCCTGTATGCTTACATCCCATGACTTACAGAAGAAGTCGGCTTTTCCCCCACACAGCCCTGGCTGTTTGTGGGTTTGATAGTCCACTGAGCAAACATAGTAATCTGGGCTAGCCAACCTGTATCTGGCTCACGTGTCCCTACATCCATAATGTTTGTTTCCATTACGTATGGCACGGAAAAGATTTAATGGAATTTTAGTGGGATCCCCTTCATCAGGGATATCCCAATAGGAAAGACCTATAGCCAGCTGACAAATGTCTGGGTAGAGAGATGGCCACCAGGTCCCTAAGGGGGCTGTATGCAAGATAGAGCGTACTTCTAGTACAGTATGATTTGTGATCAGCCATCGCTGCTGAACAGGCTGATGAGGTTTAGGACTACTATTGGCCAAGGGGAGAGTCTATAGCCTTATGCACATGGCGAATACACAATTTGAAAGGATTACCAGTCATTTCTATTTTCCAGCCAGAGTCTGGACAGGGCGCAGGCTTGAGATGAGAGGCATGGATCCCGGAAGTGATTCCCTCTACCTTTACCACTGTAGGTGTTATAAGTAGCACCTGGTATGGTCCTTTCCAGCGGGGTTCCAGGGATGACACCTGATGTCGTCTTATGTAGATGAAGTCTCTTACTTGACATTGATATGGAGTCCCCTCGTCCCCAGGTTGGTAGGTAGTGGCCAGCTGTTTCCACAGATATCACTGTCTTCTTTCAAGAACTTTAACTCTGTCAACTCAGGAGGTGCGGAATGGATCATTAGGTCTTAGAGTTGGGGTTATGTCCCTTACTGGAGGAGGGACCATAGAGAATTTCATAGCGCATGAGATTACACAAAGAAACAGAGGGAGTATGAGTATTTCTTGCATGAAACAGTGCATAAGGCAGGAGCATAGTCCAAGTTTTTATGCTGATATCTAAGCTTAATTTTGTTAAGGTCTCTTTAATGCTTCTATTTATTTATTTTACCTGTCCTGAGCTCTGGGGTCTATAAGCACATTGTAACTTCCAATTAATCCCCAGGGTCCTGGCTAACCCCTGACTTACAAGGCCATGAACGCCAATCCATTTTCAGACCCTATTACCTTAGGCAGTCTGTATCTTGGAAAATTATCTTTCAGGATCTTCTTGACCACAATTTGTGCCTTTTTTTTTTGTGGGAAGGCTTCAATCCATCCTGAAAATGTACCTACAAAAACTTGGAGATATTTAAGTCCATACCATGCTGGCTTAATTTCAGTAAAGTCCACTTCCAAGAATTGTCCTGGTCTGGATCTTTGTAGGTGGTTAACTGCAAGAAACTTGGAAGGGTAAGCATTAACCAATTGACAGGCCTGACAGGCTTTTGTTACTTGTTCAGTTATTTCCTTTCGCTCTGAGTTGGTTAGTGGAAAACTCTGTTCTTTATTCTTCAGGAATGCCTGAAGTTTCTTTTAACCAATGTGAGTGAGTTGATGTACATTTTTAACGTACCATAGGGCTTTCTGAAAATGCAGGCTGGGCTCAGTGAAGTTGAGGATTTCAGTTTCAGTGTCATTAGATGTTGTCAAAAGCTTGCTGGTGCTCAGGGGTCCATTAGAATTGGGCATCTCCTTTGAACAGCGGGTATAAAGGAGCAGCTAAGGACGCAAACCCGAGTATCCATAACCTGCAAAAGCCAGCAGTCCCAAGAAACTCTCTGAATTGTCTGCTATTAGATGGGGGTGGTATATGCTCAATGGTTTCTTTTCTGGGCTCAGTGAGCCATCGTTTACTGCCCCTAAGGGAATATCCCAGGAAGATTACTTCTTTCTGGCAAATTTGGGCCTATTTGGCAGAAGCACTATACCTGAGTTGAGCAAGCTCGGAAAATAGTGCTTGGGTACCAGACTCACAGTTTTCCTTGGTGTTGGCTGCCAGTAGCAGGTCATCCACATATTGAAGCAGGGTGTCTTCAGGGTGCGTAGTTCTGAAGTTGTTGAGATCTCTGGGGAGGGCTTCATCAAAGAGAGTGGGGGAAATTTTGAACCCCTGTGGGACTCTAGTCCAAGTTAGTTGACCAGACGTTCTGGTTTCTGGGTCTACCCACTCGAAAGCAAATAGCAAGTGACTATCTTTATGCAGATGCAAGCAAAAGAAAGCATTTTTTTAAAGTACAGAACAGTATAGCAATTCCGCTCAGGGTTCAGAGTGCTAGGCAGATTGTACAGATAAGGTACCGTGGGGTGAATGTTCTGCACTCTGTTGTTGATCTCTCTTAGGTCTTGAACGAAGCGATAGACCCCAGTTCCTGGATTTTTTTACTGGTACCAGGGGTGTGTTCCAGTTTGAATGACTGGGCCTTAGGACCCCTAAGGCCAGATATTTCTGAATACAGGGCCTTATCCCATCTTTAGCTTTCTTGCTCAGAGGATATTTTTTGACATTGATTGGGTGGGCTGTAGTTATTAACCCCACTGTTATTGGAGGTTGTTTCATGGCTAGGCCTAACTCAGCAGTTTTTTCCTAGGCATCTGCAAAATCTGTTATCCATTTCTGGGGTAGCTTGCCTGTTTGATCAGTCTTGGGGGGGGTGACGAGTTGATGTTCATCTTCTACTGACATAGTTAAAGCCGTGACTATAGGAGTTTCTACTGAAGGTTTTAGAAATTTCACTTGGGGGCCTTCAGGGATAAAAGTTATTCTGGCCTGGAGCTAGTTGAGCAGATCTCTGCCCATCAATGGGGGGGGGGCATTCTGGGATTACTAGAAAGGAGTGATGGATTTTTCCTTTCCCCAGGACCATGGTCCTCTTAGTTGTCTAAGCCCCATATTTACTGCCATTAGGCCCTTGAACTAGAGTCATTTTATTTGATAGATGGCCCAATGGTGTCTTAAGGGCTGAGTATACTGCCCCTTTGTCCACTTCAAAATTTACTCACTGCCGGCAAGTTCTTTGAGTTCTATTGGCAGGGCCAGCTTCCTCCAGGGAAGGAGGGGCTGTGTGTGCCACGGGGTAGTCATCTGGAGAGAGCTGGGCTGGCCTAGATTCCTCCAATGGTGGAGAGTCTGAGTCACCAGCAGGGGAATCACTTAGAGGGAGTTGGGGGTTGGGGGACGAGGACAGGGCATAAGGATGGGGAGGAGAGTCCAGTAGAGTCTTGAGACTCAGGGAGAACAGAGGGTGGAGGAGGAGGAGCAGAGGGTTTGAGAGATACAATCGTGGGGGAAGCAGTAGGAGTGGGGGCAGGTTCAAGGAAAGGTTTCACCCATGGAGAAGGAGATTTGCAGAGGTCCTGCTAAGTTAAGATATATTGCTGTTGATCTGGATGGCTAAGTGGCCCTGGCTGAAAGACAATATCTCTGAGTTTTTAAATTAGTGAGAAGTAGAAACATCCTTCTGGGGGCCATCCGACTCCGAAGGTGGGTCATTCTGAGGCACAGAGTGTCTACCAGGTCCAGCGTTTTACTGAAAAAGAAAGATTCTGAGCCCTTAAGCAGACTTTGGTCCACTGATCAAGGGTCAGGGAAAGAGGCCTTGAAGTGCTCTGTCCCATATGAAAGATACACAAACAGTGAAACCAATGACACACGACACAGACAAGACAAGACAATAAAGACAGGCAATGGACGTCCAGTACTGAGACCAGGACAGAGTAGCCGGCAAAACCTGATGGGCGGGCAATACCGAATCCAAAACAAAATATCACTGAGTCGAGGAGACTATTGTTACTCGATTTCCCGAGACCTCCAGGGCGTCCCCCAGAGACATGACCTGTGGCTCTGTGACACGTCTGTCAGCCACCCTCAGAGAGAGCTCATGCTCATCACCGATAGCCATTATGCCCATCCCTAACCTGAAACCTGAAACCAGAAAGAGGCACCTTACTCACCCTGAGAGGAGCCCATTGTCTGTCTTTCATCCACCACTGCTGGATCTCCCTGCGGCCCTCAGATGTAAAGTTCGGGCGAGCGTTGGAGGAAGAGACCACCAAGAGACTGTCTCATGCAACAGCCAAGGGTCCAGAATTCTGGGACTCAGAGCTCACTTGAATAGAGCAGAGAGCCCTGAGAACAGCTTAAGCAGAGCTTATATACTTTCCTTGGAGAGGGCAGGGAGGGAAGTTTATGGATGGGTCAGGGCGAGTGGGCGGTTTGCGTGTAAACGGGAGAGGGAATACATTCTACAGTTTGGCAGTTCGGGACAGGACATTCTGGAAACAAGATTAGCAAAAAGTTTTCAAGATTTCAACAGTGTTTTGTTAAGCATACAGAAAAACCGAAAGTGACAACTACCTATTTTATGTAATTTCACCAAAGCCTAAATGAAAAGTGAGCATGGATTACTAAAAACATTCTTGTCCAGGTTGCCTAATGTTCACAAATGTCAATTCTCTTCGTGACTACATATTTGTTTCTTCCTAAGATTATATATTCAACCTCAACCCTGTTGAAAATGCCTAATCCTATGACTCACTTAATACTTTGCCTGATTTCATAATGTCTCTTTTGATATCTGCTTTCCTACATATTTTCCCCAGTTCATCATTGTGACTGACTCTTCACATGGAATGACATTAACATTCACTCTCTAACTGAAACTCTATTGATAAAGAACTTTGGTCCAAATCCTATACTCACTCTTCTTTCTAAACCTTCCGACTATCTTCCTAATCCTAACAACTATCCCTTTTTGACTGGAGGTTCTCTTTGACATTCAATCATCCAAGGTACAACGTCCTATGCCATTGTATATCGATTTATCTGAGACATCTGTGCAGAAAGTATTTCAATGCTAAGTATCCCAATCAAGGGCCCAATTCTCTTCTGGGCTTCAGATCTTACCTAGATTTCTGTTTTTCATACTTGAATCATACGTCTATATTCTTATAAATATCACAGATTCCCAGTACCATTATTCATCCCACAGAATGATTCCTAACCCAAATCAAACCTGATATTAACCCTAACTACACAGTGTTCCCTCAATCTAACTTTAGAGAAGAGCAAGGACAGAGCTGATCTTAAAATACAGAAATGTAGGGGATCTTCCACCTGCTGAGAACCTCAGAGGTCCATGCAGAAAGGATCCCTGAAGAAGATGTAGGCAGCTATGATGGACGTGAGAGAGCAAAAGTCATCTTCCATGGCAAAAAACCTGGTCAGGATGAAGGGAAGTGTATGAATCAGCCTCTCTCTACTTAATGTAGAGAAGATGGACCAAACCAGGCCTTTGTGCAGAGCTGTTCTTTGGGGCCTATGAATGATATATCATTCTAACTTGTGAAAGTGTCACAGGAAGTAGGGGCAGCCTCCAGCTCATGGAACACTTGGAAGCAACTGTTAGAACAAAGTGTTTGGCAAGGCAGTGACCTCATTCAGTTCCTAAAGGAAGTGACCTACCTCACTTCCTTGGTAATGGAACTCTCTAAACTTGGGATCCAGGAAGCCAGGTACCCAGAGCCAATCCCAGTCCCAGTCCCAGTGGGCTCACTTGTTTTGTGTTACTAAGGACAGAGTCACTCTTCCTTGGTACCTACTGATGTGAGGATGGCCAAATGCCAGGGTCATTCTTGAGAAAGCAGGTAGTGTCTCACCACAGGCTCCTGACAACCTCACACAGTTGGCCGAGGAGACCAGATCTGAGAATGGATAGTCCATTTCAGGGGAACATAGTATGACCCGCCAGTCAGAGGACACTCCGGATAGTCACAGACCTACTTGGGGGAAGGAGGTGCCTTTTTGCGTGTGGGTGTGAGTTTGTGGTTTTTTCTCATGTTCTGAGAATAGGTAGAAAAGGCGGTTTGTTTGGTTTGGAGTGGACTTTTTCTAGTAAGTTGTTTGATAAGGCGAGTGTTTCTATGTCTGTGTTTTCCACTTTGTCCGTGGTTGTAGACATTAGAAAAGAGAATGCATCAATGGATGTGTCCTGTCTAGTAGAAAGCTTCCCAGCATTCATTCTGCCCAATTTGTGAATGGACTTTGACTCGCCTTATGGATGGGAAATGCCTACTATCTTACTACCTTGCTGTTTTCTTCCTGAATTCTGGCCACTCTCGAGACTAGGCTCATGGTTTTGTGTCCAAGATATGTATCACCTCCAAGCTCTGTGACATGGCCATGTACATGATAACTGAAGGGAATTGGAGGATCTCAGAAAACTCAGATATGAATGTGACCAGTAAAGTCTCAGTGGAGAATCCTTGCTTTGGGCCATTTGCTTACCTATTGTTCCATTGCCCTGAATGTCAGGAAGGTCTTTGCCTCAGGCCACCCCTTTGTGAAGCCTGAACAAAACAGTTTTCAAATGGAAATGAATTGGCATCACCTGTGGCTCTTTGATTAATTGCTTTGGAAAGGGATGTTTCTTAATCAGCCTCTTGGTCCTGTGTGAGGCTGTGGCTTAGATTCTCAGCACCTGATGGATCTAAAGAAACATTCCCTGTGTGCTACAAAACCAAAATGGTCAAAATAGCAGTCATTGTGTATGAAGATTCTCGCCATCTTCTGTAATATTTCTGACATCCATCAAGTGAAAATAGGGATCCTTTGGGACAAATGAGTTCTTCAAATGCCTGCAGAGGCTAGACCATAGATGCTTGGGTTTTTTTCATGACTCCAATTCACATAAAGAATCTATAACTGGCAGTCATTAGGCCTCAAATTGGAGAAGTGAAGCCGTAATAAGGGCAGGCATATTTGATCACTCGTGGTTCACAGGAAGGGTGTTCAGGCCACACTGAATTAGGGAAAATAGGGGCAAGGGAGCATATTTTGGACACTGTCTTGGACTGCGCCCCTTATGAAAACCTCCAGCCAGAGAATTTGATGAGTGTCTATATGGAAGAAGATGAGGGCCATGTGGGAGTGTTTTGGTTTTAATTGTGGTCATTTTTGTGGCGGTTGGAAGACATGACTGTGGCCACCATGACTGGAACTCTGGTGTGATTCCCCTTAGAAACTGAGTTCTGGAACTGACCTCAGAGAAGAATTGCCATGAATTGTGTTGGGATTTTAGGAGGCCACTCATGAGAGTCGCCCTTGGAAACTGAGATCTAGGCAAACTCAGATGGAGACTGCTGAATAGTGACACAGGGCTGTGGTGCACAGGTGTGTGATAAAACATCTCTGGTGGGGCCATGTGGATCTGCCAATGACTTCCAAATGGCTTGTGGCTGAAATGGTGCAGCACGTAATCCCTTATACGTTTGACCTCTTCATATAAAGGCATCTTGTTATATGGAGAGGTTTCAGGGCAATGTTCACAATCAGGTTGCAATGGTTAAGGGGGCAAGCTATGTGGGATAGAAGCCTGGTTGGTGTATTCTCCTGCAGACCCTGACCCACCACACGTATGAGAAATTCCTCCAGCACTGAGTCCCTGTTGATCTCCTTGTATTTTGTGAAGCAAATACCAAACTCCCAGTGCAACAGCAAGAAACACCATGAAAAGTGGAAGATGAGCAAATGGCTTCACAGTCCACACGGGGAGGCACTTAGCCTTCAGTGGCCAAAGTTTCCCAACAAAGAGAGAATTCAGCACTGCTGCCTCATGTTCATTTGAAAATAAGAAACTATATCTTCCAGGTCACATATATGCAGACCCAGCTTTGATGGTCTCACTACAAAGGAAGCTAAAGCTCCTGACAACAACATATATTTCAAGTGCCCAAGGTCAGGGGCAGTTTCTCAAGAAGTTTTAGGCCGGCAGAGCTCCATATTTGTGGAGTGTTTACCTGTTAGACCAGGACATGACAAAAGACCACTGACTCCAATTAAAATCAAATTAAACCAAGCTTATTATTTCCACTGGCTTCCTCTCCCTCTAAAAATGGTGGAAACTAGACAGCAACCCCACCTTTCCTACAGCCCACCTTTATAGCCCAGAAAGTTACACAAAGGCGGGTTACAGATAAGAGAACTCGGAGAAGCATCACATTAATGCTAGTTTACATTTTTTGTTTTTTGCTGGCCCCTCATCAGAATTTATCAGGACCATTAGAGCCTCAACGACTGTCGTTGTCTGGCCAGGGAAGGCCAATATTTATGAGGTGTCACTAAAGTTTCAGAGAGGGCTGCTATCTGGTCAGAGAGCCAGGCATGGGTGAGTTCAAGGCATGGGCAGGCATTCAAAGCAGATTCAGAATTTGCAGTAATGTATAGTAAAGCCAAAATTATCTTTTCATGGTTTTGTGGCAAGATGGCTCCCAATTTTAATAAATGATCATGTTGGGTCTATCATTCCCCCTTTCTAATGTGCCCCTTCCAAATCTTTGATAGGGTAGGAAAAGAGCAATGAGGGAATTTTAATTCCTCAGGTAACAGTCTCCAAATTTTTAGAACTCACCCAAAACTGGATTCCTGATTTTACCTGACATAATTAATTACTTATATTGATAGTCTATTTATTTTTGGCTCCATAGTTGTTAGACGAGAGGCGTCACTCATTTTGGCGTCTTCAGAGCTGAGAGAGGGTGACGTGAGTGGGCACAGCATATGGGACATGACTTGTCTTTTAGAAGTCAGTTGAGGGACATGGGTTGCCTTTTAGAAATCAGTTCGGTTTGAAGTCTGGTTGGGGAAGAAAAGGTTGTAAAGTCATCTGGGGATGGGTTCTTCTATGTGAGAAACAAAAACCATGAGTACTGAAAAAATGTTGCAGCAGCTGGAACATGTCACTGTATAGAAGTTCCCTCAGCAGGCTTTAATATCTCCAGTTATCAGAATGTCAACTTAATATTTAACATTTAGTGTTACATTTGTCCCTCCCCATAAGATACAGTTTAATAATTTAATGTCATCTGATCTTGCAAAATTCTTTTACTAGTATGACCTCTGTGTGTAATAGAGAAACCTTTAATTCTCTTACTCAGGGCTGGATAATCATACTAGCAAACACCAAGCCTACCTGTGTAGGTTAGGAATATCTGTAGGCCTTAAACTTAAAATTTGTGCCTCTGGCAGCTCCTCTTGATAGTCACTTTTTATAGTTATCAGGCATTGCTGACTGAGAATCCTTCTTTGTGGCCTCCAGTCTTACTTATTTTGGGAGGATAACATAAAGTGAAAACCTTAAAATATTATTATTATTATTATTATTATTATTATTATTATTATTATTATTTAAAATGTCAGGAATGGCTGTATTTTGGTTTTAACTCTCTTTGCTAAGTGTTTAAGATGAAGCTGTCAAACTGACTTTTGTTTCTATCTATTGTTAACATTAGCTGAGTTTTATGAAAGTCATTCCTGGGGAAACTTGGGAGCAGCTTCTCAGTTCTGCTGGTGCCATTTGCACTAGGTGGGTCCAGGTCTTGCTTGACCATGGGGCTTCCCTCGGAAGCATCAAAGATGTCTCCCTTCTCTGATGACTCTCTTCTTCATAGAAAATGCACTGATTGGCTTTCTGTTTTCCAGTGGTCTCATTAATCTCCCTGATTGGGAGGTTATGAGGCCCAGAGTTGCAAAGCTTTTAGAGAAGTCCCCTGTTCAATGGATTCAGACTGACTCAGAGGGCAAGAGCCAAATATTGGTTTTCTTGGCTCTTTTCATGTAAATTTAATTTTAAATCCTAATCTTAATTATCCAGCAAATAAATTTTAACAGCCTTATATTAAGAGTACTGGGGTTTAATGTCTATAAGTTTATAATTATTTATCTTTTTATTAATTGGGATCTGTATTGTAGGTGTCTTGTAGGTGATGACTTATTATCTTAAATTAACCCATGCTGTGTTCTTAAAGCAACACTTCTGTAAAACACTAACAGGGAATCTTTAGATCACTTATAAGGAAATTACAAAATAAAATTTTTTAACAAGTGTAAAAATACTTAGTTCGTGTAATAGCTCCCCTGAATTTTTTAGCTGAGTTATACATTATATCCCCTGTTTGAGATCCTAGTAATCTTAACAGAAAACAAAACAACTTTTGAACATAACTTTAAATGAAACATAATCTTACCTACAGCTTTCGTAGTCATTCTCACATGTAGTAATATGGGACACAGAGCCTTATCTCAGGTAAGGCAGGGCTCTTTATAAATATTAAGGGTTTTAGTTCTAAAGATGAACTTTGTTTTTTTAAATATCATTTTATAAATTTTATATAAATTGTTTGAGGTCACATGAACATTAGCTAACACCATAGGATATCACATTTAAAACATGAATTTAATAAACACTGAAAGTTTTTAACCTTTGCATAGATAAGGCTCTCATTAACATAAAAATACATTTAAATTGTTCCCCAATGTAAAAAGTAACATAAAACTTTACATATCTTATTGAAAACTGGTAAATGAATGCCCAATATATTTTTTTTTACTATACAACTTCAGAACACCAGCTTGGTATAATGCTCTTTTAAAGTTTCTACCTTACAGACTTGTATACCTGAAAGATAGGAGCACATTAATAGCATCACAATTACATTGATGTTTCTACATTAAGCAAGTTTAGCTTTTAAAGAAATGGCAGTACAGGGCTCTAAAATAACAGTTCTTATTTAATCAGTTGTTTAATTTTTATGGTTGCTTGCTCTAGAAAAAATAAAACTTAATAAAACACAATGTTATGGGTAAACTTATGTTTTCAGAAATTTTTGTCTCTTTAACACATGACTGATTTTTACAATCTTATACAGACTTTATTACACACTTCTACAGACCTTAGTAAATCAATCAGATATGTAACAAAAGTACTCATGAATGAGTAATCCCATATCAAATTTACTTTACTTATTTATCAAAATATTAGACAAATGTATTGAAGATTGTAAACCATTATTTTTTTGTTGAAGGAAAAGTCCTAGAACCAAGTCATATTAGAATTTTTGTAGACATTAATATTTTATTAGATTTTTGAACACCTAGAAAAACTTGTAAGCTGAGTTTTAAAGACATTTATTTATATCTGTTTATCCAATTTAAATTCAACAATTTAAATCACGTGAATTAAAGATCTTTAGATCCACTTTGTAAAATTTGTTTTTATGAGCGTTGTTTTTATGAGTGCACTTTATATATGTTAATTTGTGTATCATATATATGATATACGGACATATGTATATGTAGATATACAACACATAACAACAGCGTGTACACATAATAATAGTAAAGGTCTTGTAGCTTTTCACAGGTGAAATATCCATTGCAATGTTTCAAAAACTCCACAGTTGGTCAAAGATAGAACTGATCAGAAAAACATTAACCTAGGTCTGTAGGATCAAAATCATGAGCTCAAAAAAATAAAGAATCTAAGGAAAAAAATAAGAGTTCTAGAAAAAATGACTGGTAATTAATTAGTAAATACCATACAATTTAACTTTTTTTTTTCTTTTAGGCCTCAGATCAGTCTCCTACTAAGTTAGCAGGCTTCTTTCATTTGCATTTCAACATAAGTCCTGGCTGAGGTCCAGAAGGAACAGGGAAAAGCTGCTAATCTGAGCAGACACCTCAGGCCTAAGGCATTTCAACCATAATATTCAGGTTTGGATGTTGAAAATTATCATACAAGTTTAAGATACAATTCCCAAAATTTTATATCTTTACATCTTTTTTTTTGTCAACAGATACCATACTATGATTTACTATCCTTGTCCAATTTAATGCACTGCTACACACAGTCACATTTTCCCAGGCTACCCAGTTCAAAATTGGTGAAAAATAGCCTGAATGATTGGGAAGTTACTTGCCAACTTGGAAGTTGTGTTGTTTAGTTTTCCATCCTAACTATTTAAGTTCTCTGACATGAATTATCTGAAATCATAAACTAAACAATTACCTAAACCCGACTTTTAACTGCAAGATTGTGCAATGCTTTAAAAACCCATTCAGATACCAGATTGTTACAATAAAACATCATCATTTAGACACACATTCAGCTAAGATCATTCCCAAGAAACAATTTATAATATCAAGATATCATTGCACATGTCTTAAAGGGCCAGAAAAAAAGACACAAGACAGACAGAAAGGAGCTCCAGAATATGGCTGACAGACAGAAGCCTTTAAAACAGAGCAGATAAGAGAAAAATCAACTACACCAGTGGAACCATAGATGTCCCCACAAGGGAACCAGATGTTTTCACAGAGGGACAACCTGAAATGTAATATCAAGGGTCTCCATGGTTACTTTACTGCATTTAGTGTACCCTTTTTCTTTTTCTCTTTTTTAGAAAAACAGAGGTGGCATAATCCTTACAGTGCAGGGAAGGAAGGAGGTAATTCTCTGAAAAAACAGGGCTTTGGCAGCTGCTGGGAGTCGCTCAGTCCCTCCTTATACTTACAGGATTAGCTCTTCTGGTTTCGTTCCACCCCAAGCACGCTCCATCTCCTAACATTTCAGTAGTCAGCTCTCAAAAATTTCCGGGGCGGTGGGGGGTACCAAAATTTGTAACTTAAAGTTCACTTCCTGAATTTGAAGTCAATTCATGCCAATTTAATAATGAGGACAGGGTTTGAGAAAAAGAAAAAGGGAGTTTTACTGCTTTGCTAACAAAGGAAAAACACAGGGGTCTCTGCCCAAAGGTTGTAACTCTCTTTGTCTGAAGGGACAAGGGGTTTTAAAGGAGTTTCAATTGTTAACCTGGGAGATACTCAGTTCTTACGTCCCCAGCAGGCATTGCCCTGTGCAGTGTGTGTGCTCCAGGCAGCCAGCTAGTGGCTTCTCTTATCCTGCTTAACAAAGGGGGGTAAAGTTCATCACAGTTCTTTAAAACACAGTTCAAAGGGATGTCAGCCTTACATGCTTTATTACCCATTTTTATGTCCAATATCCTTAAGTTTTTTCCACAGAAATCACACAACAAAACACACAAAAACAAACAAACAAAAAACACAGAAAAAAAACACAAAACACAGAAAAAAAAAACACAAAAAAAACAGAAACTCGGCGCAGAAACAGAAAAACAGAGGAGCAATGGAACATCTTGCTAATGCTCCGGGATAGGAACTTCTGTGTGTCTGTTGGCACCTCTCTACCCTTTCAGAGGAATTCACTACAGAATAGAACAGAGGACAGAATGATTCTCGTTACTGTCCCAGACAGGAGTATATGTGTGCCTCCCCAGGCCACCTCTCTGTCATCAGAAGAGATCTCCCTTTACCGGATATCAAATGTTATATAGGTGCTACTTACCAATGGAGGCCTCCTCCACCATGAGCTTGCTAATTGTTTTAGTGCGGTGGTTCACTGCAGTTCTCCCCGGAACAAAAGCTCACTCCAAGGCCTTGGAACTTGCCTCTCCAGGACGGAGCCCTGGAGGGAAGGCCAGCTTCAGAATTTCCAGCAGTCTGGTCTTGTGATCTGTTGGGGCAGGTTCATCTCGCTGCGTAACTACAAAATGTTAGACCACGATTCAAGAAAAGACCACTGACTCCAATTAAAGTCAAATTAAGACAAGCTTATTATTTTCAGTGGCCGGGCTGCATCTTCCTCTCAAAATAGTGGAAACAAGACAGCAAACCCACCTCTCCTACAGCCCAGCTTTATAGCCCAGAAAGTTACACAAAAGGGGCGTTACAGAAAAAAGAATTTTGATAAGCATCACACTAATTTTTGTTTACATTTTTTTTTGCTGGCCCTAGAATCAGAAATTATGAGGACCATTAGAGCCTCAGAGAGGGTCGTTGTATGGTCAGGGAAGGCCATTATTTATGAGGTGTCACTGAAGTTTCAGAGAGGGCTGCGATCTGGTCAGAGAGCTAGGCATGGGGGAGTTCAAGGCATGGGCAGGCATTTCAAGCAGGTTCAGAATTTGCAGTAATTTATACTAAAGCCAAAATTATCTTTTCATGGTTTTGTGGAAAGATGGCTCCTAATTTTAATAAAAGCTTAGGTTGGGTTTATCAACCGTGTCCCTTACTTTTGGAAACTCCTCTACAACCTCCAAGGTTGTGAACTACTGAGCATTTTCCAATCCAGATATGTATTCACAGATTTTCTAACTCTTCTCCTCTAATTGTGTCTTACTTGAGGCCAAGGTAATGTCAAGACATTATTCTGGATGAGAGTGGGAAGATTATTGTGCAGCACATATTTGCATATACATTGGATTCATTTTCCAATTTTCCATTCGAAATACTGAATCCCTGACACTAACCCATAGCTTACTAGATTCTAACTACTAATACTAATATGATGGAGAAAAATAACCCAAATAGAATTGAAATACAAGTATTTCAGAGGAGGCATGGTGTATACTAGAATTGCCTTTTGCAAGATAAAGGGTAGGTGTTATAAATCTAGTGAATTTTTTATTAAAATATTTCTCCATGTGTTTTAAAAATGAACAAATATGTCAATTCCTGACTCCCTTTCTCTCTAGCCTATTTCGCACGTGTATTTTTATATGCACATATAGAATCCTACCTGGTATCACACGTACATTTGTGTGAGGTGCCTGACTTGGCAGATACAAATTGTGAGAAGAGATCACTTCTCGTAAACGCTGTTGGACCTAAAAATTCAACCTATGGGTGAGCTTCCTAGTAGAACATTATACATAAATCCATTTTCAGTAAAATAAATATTATTTTTCCATCTGTGGTTGGTATATATTTTATGATGAATTACGTTTTTCATATATATTGCTACTATTTAATGTCTGTGTGTATTTTGTGTGTATGTATGTGATGTATGTGTGTGTGTGTGTGTGTGTTTATATATATATATATATATATATATATATATATATATATATATACACTCTAAAAATATTTCAAAATATGAATTACATGTGTCTTATATACACTCTCAAAATTCATTCTTTTTCATGTATGTGGATTAATAATCAACTTCTCACAAGATTTATCTCAGAAATATTCATCCACTTGAAATACATATTTGTTTTCTATAACAGAAAACTCACTACAGCGAATGGTGGTTACAAATATCAATATTTCTACAGTAACTGACCCAGTTTAACATCAATGCAAGTGAATTCCTATGGGACATGATGAGTCTTTTGACGTTCAATTTCATTCAACACTGGTACATTAATATTTCTTCAGTTTTTGCACTTCATAATATATATATTTCATCCACAAGTTCACAAATTTATATGCATTTGTTTCACTTTCAATCACTTCCTGCTTCAGAACACATGCATTCCTCCAGGTTTCTTGACTGGCCTTTTCATGAGACTTCTTTCCAAACACATTTTTTTTAATTTCCATAATCACTTTTGAAGCAAAACTCACACACATCATGATAAACCATAACCCTAATATTACCATTAGATGTATTACTGGTTGGAATGAATGATTGTATATCAATATAAGATTCCCTGTATAATTTCAGATGTGAATTCAATCCATTATTTAAAGTTGGAACCAGTTACATTACTTATTCACAGTATGGTCTATTCATGCATTATCTCTATTTTCATAAACACAGGGTACATCTATTTGCACCCCCAATAATAATTTATTGTCTTCAAATATTGCTCCCAGAAATGGTGGAAGAAATACTCATGCACCTGATCTACACATACATTTTGTCACAGTAATATTCTGGACACAAATGCAAAGTTCACACTTATGATTGTACCATATCCTAAGTGGAAAGTGAGCATGGATTCCTAAAACATCCATTTCACCTTTGTCTAATGCTCTCAAATATAAATCCTATTGGTGACTACATATTTGTTTCTTCCTAAGATTATGTATTCAACCTCAAGCCTGTTGAAAATGTCTAATCCTGTCACTCACTTTATACTCCTTCTGAATATACTCACAGGAATAGAGCAGAGAGCCCTGAGAACAGCTTAAGCAGAGCTTATATACTTTCTTTGGAGAGGGCAGGGACAGAAATTTATTGATGGGTCAGAGCGAGTGTGCGGTTAGTGTGAATCTGGGTGAGGGAATACATTCTGCAATTTGGCAGTTGGGGACAGCACAATCTGGGAACAAGATTACAAACAGTTCTCAAGATTTCAACAGTGTTTTGTTAAGCATACAGAAAAACAGGAAGTTACAAGTACCTTTTTTATTAACCTTTCATTCCGCACTTCTTCTTCTTGCTACTTTTAATCATAAAAGTGATTATTGGGGCGTGTCACATTCTATGTCTGCTAGTGGGGTATTACCATAAGTTTAACTTGTCCAATTTGAGCTTGGAGTAAAGAAATTACATGGTTGAGCAAACAGGGTTTTATAGTTAGAAATAATATGAGGATTATTATTGGACAGGCCAGGGTTGATAAAAGCGTAGATAACCAGGGGGACTGTGTGAACCAAGACTCAAACCACCCTTTTTGGGCCTCTCTCTCTCGTTGATGCTTTTCAAGGCATCCTTTTATTTTACAACCTCAGTATGGTCGGCATCAAAACAACATTATTACATCAATGCAGCACAAAGGCCCCCTTCTCTCATTGAGGGGAGGTCCAACCCTCAACTTGAGTGTAAAACAACTTCAGAGAGAGATGTTAAAGATTCCTGCAAAGCTGTGATGGAGGTTTCTATTATCTTTAAGTTTTGGTCTCTTGCTGCTTCTATTTGGGTCATTTGTTGTGTACCATGGAGCAGGGCAGTGGTTCCTGTGACTACCCCTGCCACAACTCCAATTACTAATATGATGGCTAAAGTGAGGGATATATGTTCCCAGTGGAACCGGGTTGTATGCCCCCCTGTTTGAACTTCAAATGAACCTGGGTCATTATAGAGCAATCTGGGACACATCTTCACCATTACACAATTAATCACATCTGTTGACCATTTCATGAAAACATAAACAATGTTTAAGTATATAGAATTATACTGTTGTAGGGACGGACAAGGCACGGCACCTAAGATAGCACCAAAGACAGGGAAACAGTCCTATTTGGTTGCAACCGGATTCAGAGGGCATTGCTTCTGTTGTAATCAATTAACTCCCTGAACCCCAATTTTAGGTAGTTTTAGAATTTTGTACCCAACATGAAAGAGAAGGGACTCAGAAGTTCACAGTCTGCAGAAATTCACAAAACGAAGCTTTTTTTCTGTTTTTTCCTCTATTGTGGGCAAGTTAACTTTTCAAGGACACCTGGGAGGCAGAGAGCTTTTTTTTTCCTTTTCTTTTATCCCCCTGCCAACTGTTACCATGGAGCCCAGTTTGTAACTTTTTATCTTAGAAATGTAGCCATCTCTGTGAAGCCCCAGCTCAAGGCCAGAGGCCTTGTTCACATATTCTGTGAAAAACTATTAAGGGGGTGTCTAGCTTAGGAGTGATGATTTTTCCAGCCAGTAGGCAAGTAGAACAGGGCAACAGAATAAGAGGAAGTTAATCTACACTGAACTCATTTATAGAGACTCTTTTGCTGAAAGTCCTAAAGTCAGCCATGGTGAAGACTTCTGGAGAAGTTCAGTGAAGATTTTTCTGAGGGCCAGGTACAGAGGGGGAAGATGGGGAAGGCGGGAGGTGAGAGCAGCTCCGTGGATCTCAGAATAAGGAAGGAGAGATGTAAAAGAATAATGGGAAAGGATTTTGGGATTTTCCTAGCAACATAAATTGAGCAGTAGAAACGGTAGAGCAGAAAGGAAGACGGGAGTGAGTATCCCAAAAAGCCTGTGAGGGACTTTAAAATTTAGTAACCTGTTTTCAGTGATGACAAAGCAACTTTAAAGGCCATTTTCATTACATCTTTGATAGGGGTCTGAGGGCTCTCCTAAGCTGGTTCGAGCTTTGGGTTAGGTGGTAAGAGGACCTGGTGGGACCCGTTGTGGGCACTGACAGGAAAAGAGAGAAGTGAGTGGGTGGATGGGTACCTCAGTACCTGCTACCTCAGCAAGGGGGCAATGCTCTGAGAACCGGCGGAGGTTTCGGTTTTTGATCTAGTAATTGGAGAAGAGAAATCAGGTTTGCTGAGGTGGGACTGACAGCAGAGAGTATGGAGCAGAAGGCTGAGTTTGAGGAACTATTGGAGAAGCATAGTTCAGGATGTGAGCGAAAGAGGAAAAAGGCCTTCACATAGGGGAATTTCCTTTCACCCTTTTGAGCACTTGCAGAAGTTAAAAATGTCACACAGAATTTGAGGATCTAGAGACTCCTCTGGGGGCCATCAGTTTGGGTTGTCTAAGTGGTAATATGGCCAATGCTGTGTACTGAATTTGATGAGGATTTTGGGTTCCACCAGGCAGCCCCTGTATGCTCAAATCCCCATGACTTACAGAAGAAGTCGGCTTTTCCCCCACACAGCCGTGGTGGTTTGTGGCTTTGATAGTCTGCCGGGCAAACATACTAATATAGGCTAGCCAACCTGCATCTGGCTTGCCTGTCCCTACAACCATAATGTTTGTTTCCATTATCTATGGTACGGAAAGGATTTAATGGAATTTTAATGGGATCCTCTTCATCAGGGATATTCTAATAGGAAAGACCTATAGCCAGCTGGCAAATGTCTGGGTGGAGAGATGGCCTCCAGGTCCCTAAGTGGGCTGTATGCAAGAGATACCATACTTCTTATCTAGTAGGATTTGTGATCAGCCATCGCTGCAGTAGGGGCTGATGAGCGTTAGGACTACGGGTGGCCAAGGAGAGAGTCTATAGCCTTACCCACGTGGCGAATATGCAATTTGAAAGGGTTTCCAGTCTTTTCCAGTTTCCAGCCAGAGTCTGGACATGGCACAGGCTTGAGATGAGACGCATGGATGGAGGAAGTTATTCCCTCTACTTTTACTGCTTTAGGTGCTATAAGTAGCACCTGGAATGGTCCATTCCAGCGGGGTTCCAGGGATGACACCTGATGTCATCTTATGTAGAGGAAGTCTCTTTCTTGATATCAATGTGGATTCCCCTCGTCCCCAGGTTGGAAGGCAGTAGCCAGCTATTTCTACAGGTATATCTGAGTTCTTACAAGAGATTTAAGTCTGTCAAGCAAGGGTGTGTGGAAGGGATCCTTAGGTCTTAGAGTCGGGGTTAGGTCTCTTAGTGGAGGAGGGGCCCCATAGAGAATTTCATAGGGGTGAGGTTACACAAAGAAACAAAGGGAGTATTTCTTGCATGAAACAGTGCATAAGGCAGGAGCATAGTCTAATCTTTTATGCCGGTCTCTAAGCTTAATTTCGTTAAGGTCTCTTTAATGGTTTTATTTATTTTTTTACGTGTCCTGATCTCTGGAGTCTATAAACACAATGTAACTTCCAATTAATCCCCAGGGTCCTGGCTATCCTCTGATTTACCTGGCCCATGAAGGGTCTTCAATTATCAGACCATGTTACATTAGGCAGGCCGTGTCTTTGATAAATATCTTTCAGGATCTTCTTGACCACAATTTGTGCCGGTTTTCTTTTATTTTTTTTTTTTGGTGGGAATGGCTTCAATCCATCCTGAAAATGTATCTACAAAGACTAGGAGATATTTAAGCCCATACCTTGCTGGCTTAATTTCAGTAACGTTCACTTCCCAGAATTGTCCTGGTCTAATTCCTCATAGGTGCTTTCCTGTAGGAAGCTTGGAAGTTTAAGCATTAACCAATTGACAGAACTGACAGGCTTTTGTTACCCATTCAATTATTTCCTTTCACTGTGAGTGAGTTAGTCTAAAACTCTGTTCTTGATCCTACAGTAATGCCTGCAGTTTTTTTGAACCAAGTTGATTGAGTTGATGTACATTTTTAACGTAGTGTAGGGCTTTCTGAAATTGCAGGCTGGGCTCACTGAAGTTGAGGAGTTCATTGTCAGTGTTCTTAGATGTTATCAAAAGCTTGCTGGTGCTCAAGGGTCCATTGGAATTGGGCATTCTCATTTAACAGCGGGTATAAAGGAGCAGCTAAGAACACAAACCCAGGTCCATAACCTGCTAAAGCCAGCAGTCCCAAGAAACTCTCTATGTTGTCTCCTGTTAAATGGGGGTGGTATCTGCACAACGGTTTGTTTCCTGGGCTCAGTGAGCCATCATTTACCGTGCCTAAGGGAATACCCCAGGAAGATTACTTCTTGCTGGCAAATTTGGGCCTTTTTGTCCGAAGCTCTCTACCCGAGTTGAGCAAGCTCAGATAATAGTGCTTGGGTCTCAGACTCACAGTTTTCTTTGGTGTTGGCTGCCAGTAGCTGGACATCCACATATTGAAGCAGAATGACTTCGGGGTGTGTAGTTCTGAAGTTGTAGAGATGTCTGTGAAGGGCTTCATCAAAGAGAGTGGGGGAGTTTTTGAACCCCTGTGGGAGTCTAGTCCAAGTTAGTTGAAAAGACGTTCCGGTTTCTGGGTCTACCTACTCGAAAGCAAACAGCAACTGACTATCTTTATGCAGAGGCAAGCAAAAGAAAGCATCTTTTAAGTACAGAACAGTATACAATTTTCACTCGGCCACAGCAAAGAGGTTATTGGGGTTCCAGCATGCTGGGGCTCAGAGCTCACTTAAATAGAGCAGAGAGCCCTGAGAACAGCTTTAACAGAGCTTACATACTTTTCTTGGAGAGGGCAGAAAGGGAAATTTATTGATTGGTCAGGGCGAGTGTGCGGTTTGCGTGCACCCGGGTGAGGGAGTATATTCTGCAGTTTGGCAGTTGGGGACAGCACATTCTGGGAACAAAATAGCAAACAGTTCTCAAGATTTTAACAGTGGTTTGTTAAGCATACAGAAAAACAGGAAGTGACAAGTGCCTATTTAATTAACCTTTCACCTAAGCAAAATGGAAAGTGAGCATGGATTACTAAAAACAACCATGTCCAGGTTGCCTAATGCTCTCAAATGTTAATCATATTGGAGGCAACATATGTCTTTCTTCCTAAGATTATATATTCAACCTCAACCATGTTGAAAATGTCTAACCCTCTTACATTATACTTTGCCTGATTTCCTAATGTCTCTATTGATATCTGCTTTCCTACTTATTTTCCCCAGTTCATCATTGTGACTGACCCTTCGCGTGTGCTGACACTGACATTCACTCACTACCCAAAAATCTATTGCTAAAGAATTTTGTCCAAATGCCATAATCACTCTTTTTTCTAAACCTACAGGCTATCTTCCTAATCCTACAGACTATGCCTTTTTGACTGGATGTTCTCTTCGACATTCAATCATCCAAGGTAGAAGGTCCTATCCCATTTTATATCGATTTATCTGAGACATCTGTGCAGAATGTAATTCAAAGCTAAGTATACCAATCATGGGCCCAATGCACTTCTAGGCTTCAAATCTTACCTAGATTTATATTTTCATACTTATATTTCACCTATATATTCTTGTAAATATTGCAGATTCCCAATACTATTAGTCATCACGCAGAATGATTCCTAACCCAAATCGAACCTGTTATTAACCCTAACCATACACTGTTCCCTCAATCTAACTTTACAGAAGAGCAGGCCCAGAGTTGGTCTTTCAATACAGGAATGTAGGAGATCTTCCACATGCTGAGAAACTCAAAGATCCATGTAGAAATGAACTCTGGAGAAGTTGTAGGCAGCTATGAAGGACCTGAGAGAGCAAAAGTCATCTTCAATGGCAAACAACCTTGTCAGGATGAAGGGTTTTGTCTGTATCAGTCTCTCTGTTCTTAATATAGAGAAGATGGACCAAACCAGGCCTGTTTGGAGAGCTGTTCCCTGGTGCCTATGGTTGATATACCATTCTAACTTGTGAAAGTGTCACAGTAAGTAGGGGCAGCCTCCATCTCATGGGACACTTGGAAGCAACTCTTAGGACCAAGTGGTTGCCAAGGCAGTTAGCTCATTCAGTTCCTAAAGGAAGTGACCTACATCTCTTCCTTGGTGATGGAACTCTCTGAACTTGGGATCCAGGAAGCCAGGCACTCAGAGCCAGTTGCAGTACTAGTCCCAGTGGACTCACTTGTTTGGATTTACCAAGGAAAGAGTCAGTCTTTCTTGGTACCTGCTGATGTGAGGATGGAAAAAGCCAGAAGAGCTCTGAAGAGGGGCCTTTACTGAGAAAGCAGGTAGTGGCTAACCGCTGGCTCCAGACAACTTCACAGTGTTGGCCAAGGAGACCAGACCCGAGACAGGACAGGCCATTTCAGGAAAACATAGTAGGGCCCACCAGTCATAGGACACTCTGGATAGTCACAGACATACTAGGGGGAAGGTGGTGCCTTTTTGGGTGTGGGTGTGAGTTTGTGGTTTTGTCTCATGTTCTGAGAATAGGTAAGAAAGGCGGTTTGTTTGGTTTGGAGTGGACAAATTCTAGTATGACTTATGACAAGGTGAGTGTTTCTATATCTGTGTATCCCACTGTGTCCTTCGTTGTAGACATTAGAAAAGAGAATGCATCACGGATGTGTCCTGTCTAGTAGAAATCTTCCCAGCATTCATCCTACCCTATTTATGAATGGACTGTCACTTGCCTTAGGGATGGGCAACACCTACTTCCTTCCTAAGTCCCTGTTTTCATCAGGAATTCTGGCCAATCTCCAAAATAGGCTCATGGTTTTGTGTGCAAGATATGTACCACCTCCAAGCTCTGGGACATGGCCGTGCACTGGATAGCTGAAGGGAATGGGGAGCATCTCAGAAATCTCAGATATCAGTGTGACCAGGAAAATATCAGTGGAGAAACACTGCTTTGGGCCTTTTGCTTACCTATTGTTCTGTTGCCCTGAATCTCAGGAAGGTTTTTGCCTCAAGCCACCACTTTGTGAAGCGTGAAGAAAACAGTTTTTAAATGGAATTGAATAGGCATCACCTGTGGCTCTTTGCTTAATTGCTTTGGAAAGGGACTTGTCTAAATCAGGTTCTTGGCCCTGTGTTAGGCCGTGGATTAGATTCTCAGCACCTGATGGATCCAAAGAATGATCCCATGTGTACATCCAAAACCAAAATAGCAAAAAGTTCAGTCATTGTGGATGAAGTCTCTTGCCTTCCTCTGTTAGGTTACTGATCTCCATCAAGTGAGAATAGGGATCCTTTCTTTCAAATGAGCTCTTCAAAGCCCTGCAGAGGCTAGCCCATAGGTGCTTGGGTTTTCTCATGACTCCATATCACATTAAGAATCTATACCTGACAGTCATTAGGCCTCAAATTGGAGAAGCAGAGCAGTATTAAAGGCAAACCTATTTGACCACTCTTGGTTCACAGAAAGGGTGTCCAGCCCACCATGACTTTAGCCAAATGAGGGGAAAGGGACCTTATTTTGGACACTGTCTTGGGCTGCACCCCTCATGGAAAACTCCAGCCATAGGTAATGATGAGTGTCTATGTGGAAGAATATGAGGGCGATGAAGGAGTGTTTTGGTTTTAATTGTGGTCATTTGCGTGGCAGTTGAATGAGATGACTGTGTCCATCTGGGCTTGAACTCTGGAGTGATTTCCCTTAGAAAATGAGTTCTGGTACTGAACTCAGAGAAGTATTGTCATGAATTTTGTTGGGATTTTAGCAGGCCACGCATGAGAGTCACCCTTGGAAACTGAGATCTAGGCCCAGGGTGGCTTTCCACAGAGCACTGGGTATCTCATCCAGGATATCACATGATTTATTCTGAAATAATTGGCAGCCATAGTTGAAAGTCAAAACACACATGGACCTTACATTGTAGAACTCAATGTACCTGGCTTCATGTGACCTTTGGCCACTCTTTGGGAAGCCTTGCCTGTGAGAGTCCTCCAGAGCTTTCATTGAAATTAGCTTCCTCAACACTTAATGGTCCCTGAATGATTTGAACCCACAGTGCCTCCAACTTCATCCTTGAAAAACGGGGAAGATATATACCATGAAATGTTTTAAATTCCCATGACCAGGTGGCACTTGAGAACCTTTGGATGTCCTGCTGCTGATCTTGAGTGTTCCAGCAAAAGCGTTGATTGACAGTGTTTCATTTAAATGGTGTAGAACAGAGATGCCAGTAAGTTGGAGCCTGCTGAGTAGTGGGCCTATTGCAGTGGTGTGCAAGTGTGTGATAAAGCATTTGTGGTGGGGCCATGTGAATGTGCTATTGGCTTTTAAATGGCTTGGGACTGACATGGTGCAGCCAGCAGACCCTTATATGTAAAGGCATCTTGTTATTTGGAGAGATTTCAGGGCAATTTTCAGAATCAGGTTGCTATGGACAAGGGGGCAAGCTATGTTGGATAGAAGCCTGGTTGGTGCTTTCTCCTGCAGATCCTGACCCACAACACATGACAGAACTCCCTCCAGCACTGTCTCCCAGTTGAACTTGTTGTATTTCATGAAGCGAATACCAAAGTCCCAGTGCAGCACCAATAAAAACCACGAAAAGTGGAGGAATTCCAAATAGCATCACAATCCACATGGGAAGAAACTTAGCCTCCAGTGGCACCAGTTTACCTACAAAGAGAGAATTCAGCAATGCTGCCTCAAGTTCAATGTAAAATAAGAAACCATGTCCTCCAGGTCACATAGATGCAGACCCAGCTTTGATGGTCTAACTAGAAAGGAAGCTAATGCTCCTGAGAATAGCATATATTTCAAGTGCCCAATCTTGGAGGCAGTTTCTCAAAAAGTCTATAGGCCAACAGAGCTCCATGTTTGTGGAGTGTTTACCCACACAGGTAATGTCAAGTCATTGTTCTGGATGAGAGTGGGAATAATTTTGTGTAGCACATATTGCATACACATTGGATTCCTTATCTAATTTTCCATTCGAAATACTGAAACCCTGACACTAACACATACCCTACTAGACTCTGACTACTAATCCTAATATGAGGGAGAAAAATAACCCAAACAGAATAGGAATACAAGCAGATCAGAGGAGGCATGGTGTATATTTGGACTTTCCTTTTGCATTTCATAGGGTAGGAGTTATATATCTAGTCAATTTTTTGTTGGAATAGGTCTCTATGTGTTTTTAAGTTAAGAAATATGTGAATTCTTGTCTCCGTTTCTCTGTAGCTTATTCAGCACATGTATATTTATATGCACATATAGAATCCTTCCTGGTATGAAACATGCATACTTGTGAGGTGGCTGACTTGGCAGATACAAATTGTGAGAAGAGATCACTGCTCCTAAACAGTGTTGGAACTGAAAATTCAACCTATGGGTTAGCTTCCTAGTTGAATAACACTATTCGTAAATCCATGATCAGTAAAAAGAATATTTTTGGATCTGTGGATAATATATATTTCTTGGTGAATTTCGATTGGCATATATATTGCTCTTTTTAATATCTCTGTGTGTGTGTTTGTGTGTGTGTGTGTATATATATATATGTATATACACACACACACACACCACACACACACACAAGAAGTATATATATATATATATATATATATATATATATATATATATATATATATATATATATTCTCCAGATTTTTCAAAATATGAAATATATGTGTCTTATACCCACTCCGTAAATTCATTCATATTCATGTATATGGATTTATAATGAACTTTTCACAAGATTATTCTCAGAAATATTCATCCCCCTGAAATACATATTTGTTTCCAGTACTGAAAACTAACTTCAGTTAATGTTGCATACAAATACTAATATTTATACAGTAACTGACCCAGTTTAACCTCAATGCAAGTAGATTCCTATGGGACATGTTGTGTATTTTAATGTTCATTTTTATTCAACACTGGTACATTACTATTTCTTCAATTTATGCACATCATGGGATATATATTTCATCCACCAGTTAGCAAACTTATAGGCATTTGTTTCACTTTCAATCACTTCCTGCTTCAGAGCACATGGATTCCTCCGTGTTTCTTGAATGGTCTTTTCATGAGACTTCTTTCCAAACACATTATTTTAAATTTCCATAATCAGTTTTGAAGCAAAACTCACAGACTCTTCATGATAAACCATAAACCTAATATTACCTTTAGATGTATCAGTGGTTGGAATGAATGTATGTGTATCAATATAAGATTTCCTTTATATTTTCAGATATAAATTGAATGCATTATTTAACTTTGGAACCCATTATATTATTTATTCACAGTATGGTCTATTCTTGCATTACCTCTATATTCATAGTCACAGGGTACACCTATTTGTACACCCAATACTAATTTGTACATCTTCAAAATATTGCTCCCAGAAATGGTGGAAGATATACTCAAGTCACCTTATCTACATGTACATTTTATCACAGTAATATTCTGGACACGAAAAGCAAAGGTCACACTTATTATTTTACCAATGTAATGGTCAGGCGAGTGTCAGAGGAAGAGACCACAAGAGACTGTCTCATGCAACAGCCAAGGGTTTATGGGGGTCCAGCATGCTGGGGCTCAGAGCTCCCTTGAATAGAGCAGACAGCCCTGAGAACAGCTTAAGCAGAGCTTATATACTTTCCTTGGAGAGGGCAGGGAGGGAAGATTATTGATGGCTCAGGGCGAGTGGGCAGTTTGCATGCAAACAGGTGAGGGAGTACATTCTGCAGTTTTGCAGTTGGTACAGCACATTCAGGGAACAAGATTAGCAAACAGTTCTCAAGATATCCACAATGTTTTGTTAAGCATACCAAAAAATTGGAAGTGACAAGTACCTATTTTATTAACCTTTCATTCCCCACTTCTTCTTTTGGTTACTTTTAATCAGTAAAGTGATCATTGGGGGTGTCACATTTTATGTCTGCTAGTGTGGTATATTGTTTTCTTATTACCATAAGTTTAACTTGTCCAATTTGAGCTTGGAAAAAGGAAACTACACGGTTGAGCAAACAGGGTCTCACAGTTAGCAATAATATGAGGTTTATTAATGGACCAGCCAGGGCTGATAAATGCGTAGTTAACCAGAGGGACTCTGTGAACCAAGACTCAAACCACCCTTTTGGGGCCTCTCTCTCTTGTTGATGCTCTACAAGGCGTCTTCTTAATTTAATCATAGATTCTTTTACAACTCCAGTATGGTCGGCATAATAACAACATTCTTCACTCAATGCAGGACAAAGGCCCCTTCTCTCAATAAGAGGAGGTCGAACCCTCACCTGTTCTGTAAAACAACTTCAGAGAGAGAGGTTAAAGATTCCTGTAAAGCTGTGATGGAGGTTTTTAATATCTTTAAGTTTTGGTCTATTGCTACTTCTAATTGGGTCATTTGTTGTGTCCCATGGACTAGGGCAGTGGTTCCTGTGCCCACCGCTGCAGCAACTCCTATTCCAAATAGGATGGAGAAAGTGAGGGATACGGGTTCCTGGTGGAACCAGGTTGTATGCGCCCCTATTGGAACTTTAAATGATCCTGCGTCATGATAGAGGACTCTGGGAAACATCTGCACCATTACATACTTAATCAGAGGAAGAGACCACAAGAGACTGTCTCATGCAACAGCCATATGTTGATCATTTTATGAAAACATAAACAATGTTTAAGTATATAGAATTATACTGTTGTAAGGACGGACAAGGCAAGGCACCTAAGATAGCACAGAAGACAGGGAAACAGTCCTATTTGGTTGTAACCAGATTTAGAGGGCATTGCTTCTGTTGTAATCTTTTAATCCCCTGAACCCCAAGTTTAGGTAGTTTCAGAATTTTGTACCCAACATGTAACGTAAGGGGCTCAGAAATTCACAGTCTGCAGAAGTTCACAAAAAGCAGTTTTTGTTTCTGTTTTTTTTCCTCTGCTCTGGGAAAGTTAACTTTTAAAGGACACCTGGTAGGGGGAGAGCTTTTTTCTTTTTTTTTCTTCCTGCCAGCTGTTACCATGGAGCCCAGTTGGTAACTTCTTTATCTTAGAAATGTAGCCATCTCTGGAAGCCCCAGCTCAACGCCAGAGGCCTTGTTCACATATTTTGTGAAAAAATAGTAAGGGGGTGTCTAGCTTAGGAGTGCTGATTTTTCCAGCCAGTGGCCAAGTAGAACAAAGCAACACAAAAAGAGGAAGTTTATCTACACTGAACTCTTGTATAGGGCCTCTGTTGCTGAAAGTCCTAAAGTCAGCCATGATCAAGGCTTCTGGAGAAGGCCATTTAAGATTTTTCTGTGGGATTGGAACAGAGGGAAAGACAAGGAAGGTGGGGCGTGAGAGCAGCTCCGTGGTTCTGAGAATGAGGAAAAAGAGATATAAAAGAATAATGGGAAAGGGGTTTGGGATTTTCCTGGCAATAAAACTTGAGCAGTAGAACAGGTAGAGCAGAGGGGAGGATGGGAGTGAGTATCCCAAAAAGCCTTTGAGGGACTTTAAATTCTTTGTAACCTGTTTTCAGTGATGACAAAGCAACTTTAAAGGCCATTTTCATTACATCTTGGATAGGCGTCTTAGGGCACTCCTCAGCTGGTTTGAGCTTTGTGTTAGCTGGTAAGAGGACCTGGTGGGACCCGGTGCATGCACTGACAGGAGAAGAGAGGAGTGAGTGGGTAGAAGGGTACCTCAGTACCTGCTACCTCAGCAAGGAGGCAATGGTATGAGATCCAGCGGAGGTTTTTGTTTTTGATCTAGTAATTGGAGGGGAGAAATCAGGTTGCTCATGTGAGAGTGACTGCAGAGAGTCTGGAGCAGAAGGCGGGGGGTGAGGATGTATTGGAGAAGCATAGTTCAGGATGTGAGCAAAGGAGGGAAAAGGCATAAACATAGGGGAAGGAAATTCCCAATTGATGGATCTTTTTGAACACTTGCCGAAGTTGAAAAAGTCACACAGAATTTGAGGATCTGGAGACCTCTCTGGGGGCCATCAGTTTTGGTTGTCTAATTGGTAATATGGCCAATGCTGTGTACTGAATTTGATGAGGAGTTTGGGTTCCACCAGGCAGCCCCTGTATGCTCACATCCCCATTATTTTCAGAAGAAGTCCGCTTTTCCCCCACACAGCCATGGCTGTTTGTGGCTTTGATAGTCTGCCGGGCAAACATAGTATTCTAGGCTAGCCAACCTGCATCTGGCTCGCGTGTCCCTAGATCCATAATGTTTGTTTCCATTATCTGTGGTACAGTAGGGATTTAATGGAATTTTAGTTGGATCCTCTTCATCAGAGATATCTCAATATGAAAGACGTATAGCCAGCTGACAAATTCTGGGTGGAGAGATGGCCACCAGGTCCCTAAGGGGGCTGTATGCGAGATAGACCATACTTCTTGTCTAGTAAGATTTGTGATCAGCCATCGCTGATGAACGGGCTGATGAGGGTAAGGACTACTGGTGGACAAGGGGAGAGTCTATAGCCTTATCCACATGGCGAATATGCAATTTGAAAGGGTTTCCAGTCTTTTCCAGTTTTTCAGCCAGAGTCTGCACAGGGCGCAGGCTTGAGATAAGAATTAGGATCCAGGAATTGATTCCTTCTACATTTACCACTGTAGGTTTTATAAGTAGCACCTGGTATGGTCCTGTCCAGCGGGGTTACAGGGATGACACCTGATGTTGTCTTATGTAGAGGATGTCTCTTATTTGATATCGATGTGGAGTCCCCTCTTCACCAGGTTGGTAGGCAGTGGCCAGCTGTTTCAACAGGTATCGCTGAGTTCTTTCAAGAGCTTTAAGTCTGTCAAACAAGGGGTTGTGGAGGGGATCACTAGGTCTTAGAGTTGGGGTTAGGTCCCTTACTGGAGGAGGGGCTCCATAAAGAATTTCATAGGGGGTGAGGTTACACAAAGAAATAGAGGGAGTATTTCTTGCATGAAACAGTGCATAAGGCAGGAGCATAGTCCAATCTTTTATGCCGCTCTCTAAGCTTAATTTTGTTAAGGTCTCTTTAATGGTTCTATTTATTTTTTTTACCTGTCCTGAGCTATGGGGTCTATAAGCACAATGTAACTTCCAATTTATCCTCAGTGTCCTGGCTAACCCCTGACTTACCTGGGCCATGAACGCCGGGCCATTATCAGACCCTATTACCTTAGGCAGGCCGTGTCTTGGAAAAATATCTTTCAGGATCTTCTTGACCACCAATTGTGCCTTTTTTGTGGGGAAGGCTTCAATCCATCCTGTAAATATATCTACAAAGACTAGGAGATATTTAAGTCCATACCTTGCTGGCTTAATTTCAGTAAAGTCCACTTCCCAGAATTGTACTGGTCTGGTTCCTAATAGGTGCTTTCCTGCGGAAAGCTTGGAAAGATAAGCATTAACATATTGACAGACCGGACAGACTTTTGTTACCTGTTCAGTTATTTCCTTTTGCTGTGAGTGGGTTAGTGGAAAACTCTGTTCTTGATCCTTCAGCAATGCCTGCAGTTTCTTTGAACCAAGGTGTGTGAATTAATGTACATTTTTAACGTAGTGTAGGGCTTTCTGAAATTGCAGGCTTGGCTCTGTCAAGTTGAGGAATTCAGTGCCAGTGTCGTTAGATGTTATCAAAAGCGTTCTGGTGCTCAGGGGTCCATTGGAATTGGGTATCTCCATTTAACAGCGGGTATAAAGAAGAAGTTAAGGACGCAAACACAGAAATCCATAACCTGCAAAACCCAGTAGTCCCAAGAAACTCTCTGTGTTGTCTGCTGCTAGATGGGGGTGGTATCTGCACAACCGTTTGTTTTCTGGGCTCAGTGAGCCATCGTTTACTGCCCCTAAGGGAATAGCCCAGGAAGATTACTTCTTGCTGGCAAATTTGGGCCTATTTGGCAGAAGCTCTATACCCGAGTTGAGCAAGCTCATATAATAGTGCTTGGGTCCCAGACTCACAGTATTCTTTGGTGTTGGCTGCCAGTAGCAGGTCATCCACGTATTGAAGCTGGGTGACTTTGGGGTGTGTAGTTCTGACGTTGTTGAGATCTCTGTGGAGGGCTTCATCAAAGAGAGTGGGAGAGTTTTTGAACCCCTGTGGGAGTCTAGTCCAAGTTACTTGATCAGACGTTCCAGTTTCTGGGTCTACCCACTAGCAAGCAAACAGCAACTGACTATCTTTATGCAGAGGCAAACAAAAGATAGCATCTTTTAAGTCCAGAACAGTATACCATTTCTGCTAAGGGTTCAGAGTGATAAGCAGATTGTACGAATTAGTTACCGTGGAGTGAATGTCCTGCACTCTGTTATTAATCTCTCTTAGGTCTTGAACGGGGGATAGTCCCCGGTTCCTGGCTTTTTTTACTGGGAGCAGAGGAGTCTTCCAGGCCGATTGACAGGGCCTTAGGACCCGAAGGCCAGATATTTCTGAATATGGGGCCTTATCCCATCTTTAGCTTTTCTGCTCAGAGGATATTGTTTGACATTGATTGGGGAGGCTGAGGTTTTTAACTCCACTGTTCTTGGAGGTTGTTTCACGGCTAGGCCTAACCTAGCCGGTTTTGCCCAGGTATCTGGGTAATCTGTTATCTATTTCTGGGGTAGCTTGCTTGTTTGAGCAGTCTTGGGGGGTGTAAAGAGTGGATGTTCATCTTTACTGACATTTATAAAGCCAAGACTATAGGAGTTTTTACTGAAGGATTTAGAAATTTCATTTTGGGGCCTTCGTGGTTAAAAGTTGTTTTGGCCTGGAGCTTACTGAGCAGATCTCTGCCCATCAATGGGGCCAGGCATTCTGGGATTACTAGGAAGGAGTGATGGATTTTTCCTTTCCCCATGTCCATGGTCCTCTTAGTTGTCTATGTCTGATATTTACTGCCATTAGCCCTTTGAACTAGAGACATTTTATTTGATAGTGTGCCCAGTGGGGCCTTAAGGGCTGAGTATACTGCTGCTGTATCCACTTCAAAGTTTACCTGGGTCCTCTCCACTTCAAAAGTTACCCTGAGCTCGGGGAAGGGATCTGAGCCCCGACATTCTTAGTCATCCTTTTGAGTCAGAATGGCTGGCTGTCGTGGCTGTCTCTTTTCTAGGGCACTCTTTGGCCCAGTGACCTTTTTCTTTACAGTAGGCACAATGATCTGAGGCCAGGGGTGGCCTCTGGCGTGCGCCCAGGTTTCCGTTCCTGTCTTCCTGTTTGTTAATTTCTGGCCTATTTATTGTTGTGACCAGGACCTTAGTCAATGCCTTAGTCTGTCTTTTGCATCTCTCATCTTCCCTTTGCTCCCTTTCTTTCTCTTTGTTTCTCTCATATAGTATACTTTCTCGGCTTCTCTGACTAAATCTCCCAAAGTCATATCTTGTGATCCCTCTAAGAGTTGTAACTTTCTTTTAATATCCAGGGCAGCTTGCCCAATGAAGGCCATCATGACAGATGCCTTTTGATCCTCTGCCTGAGGAACAATAGGAGTAAATCTCCTATATGCCTCCATAATTCTCTCTAGAAACATAGAGGGATATTTATCAGGCCCTTAAATTATCTCTCTTACCTTGGCCAAATTAGGTGGTTCCCTAGCGGCCGATTGGAAACCCACTATTAGGGCCTGGCAATAAGTGGACAGATGCTCCCTATCTTCAAAGGTGTTGGGGTTTCAGTTGGGTCAATTCAAGGGGAAGCTGGCTTTGATTATGTTGGGAAGTTGTGTTGGTCACACATCTGGTCCGAGAATATATTTTTTAGCTTCCAGGAGGTTTTTCTCTCATTCCTCTGCCGTAAAGAGAGTCCCTAGGATTTGTTGGCAGTCATCCCAAGTAGGCAAGTGTGAAAACCCCAGGTAGTTCTTTGAGTTCTTTTAGCCGGGCCAGCTTCCTCCAGGGAAGGAGGGGCTGTGTGTGACGCGGGGGAGTCATCTGGAGGGCACTGGGCCGGCCTAACTTCCTCCAATGGCAGAGAAGCAGAGTCAGCAGGGGAATCACTTAGAGGTTGTTGGGGGTTGGGGACAAGGGCAGGGGATAAGAAGGAGGAGGAGAGTCCAGTAGAATCTTGAGACTCAGGGAGAACAGAGGGTGGAGGAGGAGGAGCAGAGGGTTTGAGAGATAGAATCGTGGTGGAAGGAGTAGGAGCGTAGGCAGGGACAAGGAAAGGCTTCACCCATGGAGGAGGAGATTTGCAGAGGTCCTGCCAAGTTAAGATATATGGCTGTTGATCTGGATGGCTATGTGGCCTCAGCTGAAAGACAATATCTCTGATTTTTCAAATTAGTGGGAAGTAGAAACATCCTTCTGGGGGCCATCCAACTCCAAAGGTGTGTCATTCTGAGTCACAGAGAGTCTGCCAGGTCCAGCGTTTTAATGAAAAAGAAAGATTCTGGGCCCTTAAGCAGACTTTGGTCCAGTGATCAAGGGTCAGTGAGAGAAGTGTTGAAGTGCTCTGTCCCAAAATGAGAGATACACAAACAGTGAAAGCAACGACTTACTACACAGACAAGACAAGACAATAAAGACAGACAATGGACGTCCAATACTGAGACAAGGACTGAGTAGCCCTCAAAACCTGTTGGGCTGGCAATACCGAATCCGAAACAAAATATCACAGAGTCGAGGAGACTATTGTTCCTTGATTTCCTGAGTCCTCTGGGGCGTCCCCCAGGGATGTGGCCTGTGGCTCTGTGACACGTCTGTCAGCCACCGTCAGAGAGAGCTCATGCTCAACACCGATAGCGATTTTGCAAAACCCTAACCTGAAACCTGAAACCAGAAAGAGTCACCTTACTTACCCTGAAAGGAGCCCCTTGGGGGTCTTTCGTCCGCCACTGCTGGATCTCGCTGGTGCCTCCAGATGTAAAGATCGGGTGAGCAACAGAGGAAGAGACCACCAAGAGAATGTCTCATGCAACAGTAAAGGGTTTATTGGGAGACCAGCTTTCTGGGGCTCAGAGGTCACTTGAATAGAGCAGAGAGCAATGAAAACAGCTTAAGCAGAGCTTATATACTTTCCTTGGAGAGGGCAGGGAGGGAAGTTTATTGATGGGTCAGGGCAAGGGGGAGGTTTGCGTGCAAACGGGTGAGGGTGTGTATTCTGCAGTTTGGCAGTTGGGGACAGCACATTCTGGAAACAAGATTAGCAAACAGTCCTCAAGTTTCCAACAGTGTTTTGTTAAGCATACAGAAAAACAGGAAGTGACAAGTACCTATTTTATTAACCTTTCACCAATGCCTAAATGGAATGTGAGCATGGTTTACTAAAAACATCCATGTCCACGTTGCCTAATGCTCTCAAATCAATCTTATTTGTGACTACATATTTGTTTCTTCCTAAGATTATATATTGAACCTCAACCCTGTTGAAAATGACTAATCCTATCACTCACTTTGTATTTTGCCTGATTTCCTAATGTCTCTATTGATATCTGCTTTCCTACATATTTTCACGAGTTCATCATTGTGACTGACTCTTCACATGTGCTGACATTTACATTCACTCTCTATCCGAAATCCTATTGCTAAAGAACTTTTGGTCGAAATCCTATACTCACTCTTCTTTTCTAAATCTACTGACTATCTTCCTAATCCTACCAATTATACCTTTTTGACTGGATGATCTCTTCTACAATCAATCATCCAAGGTACAAGATCTTAAGCCATTGTATATTGATTTATCTGAGACATCTATGCAGAATATAATTCAAAGCTAAGTATTCCAATCAACAGCCGAATGACCTTCTTGGATTCAAATCTTATCTAGATTTCTGTGTTCATACATATATTTCACCAATATATTCTTGTAAATATCGCAAGTTCCCAATACCATTGTTTGTTCCTCAGTATGATTCCTAACCCAAATCGAACCTGTTATTACCCTAAACATACACTGTTCCCTCAAACTAAGTTTACAGATGAGCCGGGACAGAGTTTGTCTTACAATAGTAATGTAGGGGGTCTTCCACCTGCTGAGAACATCAAAGTTCCAGGCAGAAATGATACCCTGGAGAAGTTGCAGGCAGCTATGAAGGACCTAAGAGATCAAAAGTCATATTCCATGGCAAGCAACCTGGTCAGTATGAAGGGATGTGTCTGAATCAGCCTCTCCTTTCCTATTGTAGAGAAGACTGATCAAACCATGCCTGTGTGGAAAGCTGTTCCCAGGTGCCTATGCTTGATATACCATTCTAACTTGTGAAAGTGTCACAGAAAGTAGGAGCAGCCTCCATCTCATGGGACCCTTGGAAGCAACTGTAAGTACAAAGTGGTGGCCAAGGCAGTGACTTCATTCAGTTCCTGAAGGAAGTGACCTCACCTCACTTCTTTGGTGATGGAAATCTCTGGACTTGAGTTCCAGGAAGCCAGGCACCCAGAGCCAGTCCCAGTCCCAGTTCCAGTGGTCTCACTTGTTTGGATTTACCAAGGACAGAGTCAGTCTTCCTTGGTACCTACTGATATGAGGATTGTCAAATGCCAGAAGAGCTCTGAAGAGGGACCTTTCCTGAGAAAGCAGGTATTGGTTCACCACTGGCTCCTGAAAACTTCACAAAGTTGCCCAAGGAGACCAGATCTGAGACAGGACAGGCCATTTCAGGGGAACATAGTATGGCCCACCAGTTAGAGGACACTCTGGATAGTCACAGACCTACTTGTGTTAAAGAGGTGCCTTTTTGCGTGTGGGTGTGAGTTTGTGGTTTTCTCTCAATTTCTGAGAATAGGTAGGAAAGGCTCTTTGTTTGGATTGGAGTGGACTGTTTCTAATAAGTCGTTTGACAGGGGTAGTGTTTCTATGTCTGTGTATCCCACTGTGTCTGTGGTTGTAGACATTAGACAAGAGAATGCATCAATGCATGTGTCCTGTCTAGTAGAAAACTCTCCAGTATTTATTCTGCCTAATTGATGAATGGACTGTGGTGTGCCTTATGGATGGGCAACACCTACTAACTTCCTAAGTTAATGTTTTCTTCCTGAATTCTGGACACTCTCTAGTATAGGCTCATGGTTTTGTGTCCAAGATATGTACCATCTCCAAGATATGTGACATGTCCATATACTTGAGAGCTGTAGAGAATGGGAACATCTTAGAAAACTCAGATATCAGTGTGACCAGTAAACTCTCAGTGGAGAAACCCTGCTTTGGTTCATTTGCTTACCTATGGTTCTGTTGCCCTGAATTTCAGGAAGGTCTTTGCCTCAGGCCACCCCTTTGTGAAGCCTGAATAAAACAGTTTTCAAATGAAAATAAATGGGCATAACCTGTGGCTCTTTGCTTAATTGCTTTGGAAAGGGATGTGTCTGAATCAGCCTCTTGGCCCTGTATGAGGTTGTGGCTTAGATTCTCAGCACATGATGAATCTAAAGATAGGTTCCATGTGTGCAATCAAAAGCAAAATGGCCAAAAATCTGTCATGGTTGATTAGTCTCTTGCCTTCCTCTGTTAGGTCCCTGACCTCTATCAAGTGAGAATAGGGATCATTTGGGTCAAATGAGTTCTTTGAAGCCCTGAAGAGATGCTTGTGTTTTTTTATGACTCCAAATCACATAAAAAATCTATCGCTGAGAATCAGTAGGCCTCAAATTGAAGAAGCAGAGCAGTATTAACGGCAGGTCTATTGGATCACTCCAGGTTCACAGGAAGGGTGTCCATGCCACCTTGACTTTAGGCAAATGAGGGGTAAGGGAGATTTTTTTGGACACTCTTTTGGGATGTGTCCCGCTTTGAAACCTCCAGCCACAGGTTATGATGAGTGTCTATATTTAATAAGATGAGGGCCATGTGGGAGTATTTTGGTTTAAATTGTGGTCATTCATGTGGCAGTTGGAAGAGATGACTGGATCCACATGGGCTTGAACTCTGGTGTCATTCCCCTGAAAGACTGAGTTCTGGATCAGACATCAAAGAAGTATTGCCATGAATTGTGTTGGGATTTTCGGAGGCCACACATGACATTCGCCTTTGGAATCTGGGAACTAGGCCCAGGGTGGCTTTCCACAGAGCACTGGGAATCTCAGCCAAGATATCACATAATTTTATTCTGAAAGACTTTGAAGCCATATTTAGTAGTCAAAACACACATGGACCTCAATTGTAGACCTCAGTGGGCCTGGATTCTTGTGACCTTTTGGCCACTCTTTGGGAGGACTTGCCTGTTAGAGTTCTCCAAAACTTTCATTGAAATCAGCTTCCTCACCATTGAATGATTCCTGAATGAATTGAAACCCACAGTGCCTCCAACTTCATCCTTGAAAATTGACTAGATAAATACCATAAAATTTTTGAAATTCCAATGACCAGATGGCACTGGAGAACCTTTGGATGTCCTGTTGCTGATCATGACTGTACCAGACAGTGCATTGATTGACTGGATTTCATGAAAATTGTGGAGAACAGAGATGCCATTAAGTTGGTGCCTTCTTAGTAGTGGGACTAGAGCAGTGGTGAGCAAGTGTGTAATAAAACATCTGTTGTGGGGTCATGTGGATCTGCTATTGGCTTCCAAATCGCTGTGACTGACATGGTGCAGCTAGCAGACCCTTATATGTACAGACATCTTGTTATATGGAGAGGTTTCAGGGCAATGTTCAGAATCAGGTTGCTTTGGTCAAGGGGGCAACCTATGTGGTATACAAGCCCTGTTGGTGCATTATCCTGCAGACCCTGACCCACCACATTTGACAGAACTTCCTCCAGCATGGTGTCCCAGTTGAACGCATTGTATTTCCTGACGCAAGTACCAAACTCCGAGTGCAGCAGCAAGAAACACTGTGAAAAGTGGAGGATGATGAAATGGCTTCACAGTCCATGTGGGGAGACACTTAGACCCAGTGGCCACAGATTACATACAAAGAGAGAATTCAGCACTGCTGCCTCATTTTCATTGTAAAATAATAATCCTTGTCCTCCAGGTCACATAGATGCAGACCCACCATTGATGCTCTCACTACAAAGAGAATTCAGCACTGCTGCTTCATGTTCATTGGGAAATTATAACCATATCCTCCAAATCACAGAGATGAAGACCCATCTTTGATGGTCTCACTAGAAAGGAACCTAAAGCTCCTGACAACTACATGTATTTCAAGTCCCCAACCTAAAGGCAGTTTCTCCAGACGTCGTTAGGCAGGCAAATCTCCATGTTTGTGGAGTTTTTACACTGTCCCTTATTTTTGGAAACTGTTCTATCATCTCCAAGGTTGTGAACTCCTGAGCATTTTCTATTTCAGATATGTATTTAAAGATTTTCTAACTCTTCTCCTCTAATTGTGTCTTACTTGGGGCGAAGGTAATGTCAAGGCATTGTTCTGGATGAGAGTAGAAAAATTTTTTGTGAAGCACATATTTGATAAACATTGGATTCTTCTTCTTATTTTCCATTCGAAATACTGAATCCCTGACACTAACTCATACCCTACTATAATATGACTAGTAATCCTAATATGATGGAGAAAAATACCCAAGCAGAATGAATATGCAAGCATTTCAGAGAAGGCATGGTGTATAGTAGGACTTCCCTCTTGCACGATAAAGGGTAGGTTTTATAAATCTAGTCAATTTTTAATTGAAATAGTCCTCCATGTGTTTTTAAAGTTAACAAATATGTGAATTCCTCTCTCCCATTCTCTGTAGCCTACTCAGCACATGTATTTTTATATGCACATATAGAATTCTACCTGGTATCACACGTACATTTTTATGAGTTGGCTGACTTGGCAGAAACAAATTGTGAGAAGAGATCTCTCCTCCTAAACGCTGTTGGAACTGAAAATTCAAACAATGGGTGAGCTTCCTAGTAGAACAATGTTATACATAAATCCATGTTTAGTAAAATAAATAATTTTGCATCTGTGGATGATTTATATTACATGATGAATTACGATTGGCATATAGATATTGATACTTTTTAATGTATTTTTTGTGGTTTTTTAATATATATAAAAATATATATATAAATACATATATAAATATATATATACAAATATATATATATATATATATATATATATATATATATATATATATTCACACTCTTCACATTTTATAAAATATGAAATATATGTGTCTAACTCCGTAAATTCATTTATGTTCATGTATGTGGATTTATAATCAACTTTTCACAAGATTATTCTCAGAAATACTCATCCACCTGAAATACATATTTGTTTCCCAGTTCTGAAAAGTAACTTCAATAAATGGTGCTTACAAATCCTAATATTTCTAGAGTAAATGACCCAGTTTAACATCAATGCAAGTAGATTCCTATAGGACATGATTTCTATTTTGACGTTCATTATAATTCAACACTGGTACATTACTATTTCTTCAGTTTTTGCACATCATAAGATATATATTTCATCCACAAGTTCACAAATTTATAGGAATTTGTTTCACTTTCAGTCACTTCCTGCTTCATAACACATGTATTCCTCCATGTTACTTGACTGGTCTTTTCATGAGACTTCTTTCCAAACACATCATTTTCGATTTCCATAATCAATTTCGAAGCTAAACTCACACACTCTTCAAGATAAACAATAACATTAATATTACCATTAGATGTATAGCTGGTTGGAATAAATGTATGTATATCAATAAAAGATTTTCTGTATATTTTCACATTTCCGTTCAATGCATTATTTAATGTTGGAACCAGTTATGTTATTTATTCACAGTATGGTCTATTAATGCATTATCTCTATATTCAAAGACACAGTGTACACCTCTTTGTCCCCCCAATACTAATTTATACCTCTTCAAAATATTGCTCCCAGAAATGGTGGAAGAATTACTCATATCACCTTATCTATATATATATATTTATATATATATATATTTATCACAGTAATATTCTGGACACAAAAAGCAAAGGTCACAATCATGATTGTATCAAACCCTAAATGGAAAGTGAGCATGGATTACTAAAACAACAATGTCCAGGTTGCCAAATGCTCTCAGATGTAAATCCTATTGGTGACTACATATTTGTTTCTTCCTAAGATTATATATTATAGTTCAAGCCTGTTGAAAATGTCTAATCCTATCACTCACTTTATACTTTGCCTGATTTCCTAATATCTCAATTGATATCTGTTTTCCTACATATTTTCCCCAGTTCATCATTGTGTCTGACACTTCACATTTGGTGACCTATACATTCACTGTCTACCCTAGACCCTATTGCTAAAGAAATTTTGGTCCAAATCCTATACTCACTCTTATTTCTAAACCTACTGACTATCTTCCTAATCCTACTGACTATTGCATTTTGACTCGATGTTCAATTCGACAATCAATCGTCCAAGGTATAAGGTCCTAAGCCATTGTATTTCAATTTATCTGAGACATATATACAGAAAATTATTAAAACCTAAGTATCCCACTCAAGGGCCCAATGCCCTTCTCGTTTCAAATCTTAACTAGGTTTCTGTTTTTATACTTATATTTCAGCTATATATTCTTGTAAATATCACAGGTTCCCAATACCATTATTCATCCGACAGAGAGATTCTTAACCCAAATAAAACATGTTATTAACCCTAAACATACACTGTTCCCTCAATCTAACTTTACAAAAGAGGAGGGACAGAGTTGGTCTTACAATACTGGAATGTAGGGGATCTTCCACCTGCTGAGAACATCAAAGGTCCATGCAGAAATGACCCCTGGATAAGATATGGGCAGCTATGAAAGACATGAGAAAGCAAAAGTTAAATTCTATGGCAAACAACCTGGTCATGATGAAGGGATGTGTCTGAATCAACCTCTAAATATAGAGAAGATGGACCAAACAAGGCCTGTGTGAAGAGCTGTTCACAGGTGCCTATGGTTGATATACCATTCTAACTTGTGAAAGTGTCACAGAAAGTAGGGGCAGCCTGCATCTCATGGGACCCTTAGAAGTAACTGTTAGGACAAAGAGGTTGCCAAGGCAGTGACCTCATTCAGTTTCGGAAGGAAGTGACCTCACCTCACCTCCTTGTCGATGGAACTCTCTGAACTTGTGATCCAGGAAGAGACACACCCAGAGGCACTCGCAGTCCAAGTTCCAGTGGTCTCACTTGTTTCAATTTACGAAGGACAGAGTCAGTCTTTCTTAGTTCCTACTGATGTGAGGATGGCCAAATGCCAGGAAAGCTCTGAAGAGGGGACTTTCCTGAGAAAGCAGGTAGTGGCTCACCCATGGCTCCTGACTACTTCACAGAGTTGGCCAAGGAGACCAGATTTGAGACAGGAGAGGCCATTTTGGGGGAATATAATATGGCTCATCAGTCTGAGGACACTCCGGATAGTCACAGATCTACTTGGGCAAAAGAGGTGCCTTTGTGGGTGTGGATGTGTGTTTCTGGTTTTGTCTCATGTCCTGAGAATAGGTAGGAAAGGATGTTTGTTTGGATTGGCGTTGACTGTTTCTAGTAAGTCGTTTGACAAGTCAAGTGCTTCTATATCTGTGCATCCCACTCTGTCCGTGATTGTAGACATTAGTAAAGAGAATGCATCAATGGATGTGTCCTGTCTAGTAGAAAGCTTCCAGGCATTCATCCTGCCAAATTTATGAATGGACTGTGGCTTGCCTTATCGAAGGGTAACACCTGCTATCTTCCAAAGTTTCTGTTTTCTTCCTGAATTCTGGCCACTCTCCTGAATAGCCTCATGGTTTTGTGTCCAAGATATGTACCACCTACAAGTTCTGTGATATGGCCATGTTCTGGATAACTGACGGCAATGGCGAGCATCTCAGAAAACTCAGATATCAGTGTGACCAGGAAAGTCTCAGTGGAGAAACCCTGCTTTGTGCCTTTTGTTTACCTCTTGTTTGTTGCCCTGAATTTCAGGAAGGTCTTTCCCTCAGGCCACTCCTTTGTGAAGCCTGAAGAAAACAGTTTCAAATGGAAATGAATGGGATTCACCTGTGGCTCTTTGCTTATTTGCTTCGGAAATGGATGTTTCTGAATCAGACTCTTTGCCCTGTGTGAGGCTGTGGTTAGATTCTCAGCACCTGATGGATCCCATGTTTTCATCCAAACCCAAAATGGCCAAAAGAGCAGTCATTGTGGATGAAGTCTCTCGCCTTCCTCTGTAAGGTTTCTGAACTTCATCAAGTGAGAATAGGGATCCTTTGGGTCAAATGAGTTCTTCAAAGCCCTGAAGAGGGAAGCCCATAGGTGCTTGGGTTTTCTCATGTTTCTAATTCACATAAAGAATCTAAACCCCACAGTCAGTATTCCTCAAATTGGAGAAACAGAGCAGTATTAACGGAAGGCCTACTCGATTACTCCTGGTTCACAGGAAGGTGTTCAGGCCACCCCGACTTTAGGCAAATGAGGGGAAAGGGAGCTTATTTTGGACACTGTCTTGGGCTGGGCCCCTCATGGAAACCTCTAGTCAGAGGTTATAATGACTGTCTATATGGAAGAAGATGAGGGCCATGCGGAAGTGTTTTGGTTTTAATTGTGGTTATTAGTTTGACGGTTGGAAATGATGACTGGCTCCACCTGGGCTTGAACTCTGCTGTAATTCTTTTTACAGACTGAGTTCTGGAACTGACCTCAGAGAAGTATTGCCATGAGTTGTGTTGGGATTTTAGGAGGACATGCATGAGAGTCACCCTTGGAATTGAGATGTGTGCCCAGGAAGGCTTTCCACAAGGCACGGGGAATTTCAGCAAGGATATCACATGATTTTATTCTGACAAACTTGGCAGCCATAGTTGAGAGTCAAAACACACATGGACCTCACATTGTAGACCTCAATGGGCCTGGCTTCATGTGACCATTTGGCCACTCTTTGAGAAGACTTGCCTGTGTGTGTTCTCCTGTGCTTTCATTAAAATGAGCTTCCTCAACATTTAATGGTTCCTGAATAAATTGAAAATCATAGTGCCTCCAAATTCATCCACGAACAATGGCTAGATAAATACCATGGAATTTTTGAAATTTTCATGTCCAGGTGTCACTGGAGAATATTTTGATGTCCATTTGCTGATCATGAGTATACCAGACAATTCGTTGATTGACTGGGTTTCATGAAAAATGGTGTAGAACAGAGATGCCAGTAAGTTGGAGCCTTCTTAGTAGCGGGTCTAGAGCAGTGGTGGGCAGGTGTGTGATAAAACATCTGTGTTGGGGCCATGTGGATCTGCCACTGGCTTCCAAATGGCTAGTGACTGACATGGTGCAGCTAGCAGACCCTTATATGTTAAGGCATCTTGTTATATTGAGAGGGTCAGGGCAATGTTCAGAATCAGGTTGCTATGGGCCTGGGGGCAAGCTATGTGAGATAGAAGCCTGATTGGTGCATTCTCCTGCAGACCCTGACCCACCGCATGTGACAGAACTCCCTCCAGCATTATGTCCCAGTTGAACTCCTTGTATTTCGTGAAGCAAATACCCAACTTCCAGTGAAGCAGCAAGACACACCAGGAAAACTAGAGGATGACCAAATGGCTTCACAGTCTACACGGAGAGACACTTAGACCGCAGTTGCCACAGTTTACCTACAAAGTGAGAATTTAGCACTGCTGCCTCATGTTCATTGAAAAATAAGATACCATGTCCTCCAGGTCACATAGATGCAGACCCAATTTGGGTGCTCTCACTACATAGGAAGCTAAAGCTCCTGACAACAACATATATTTCAAGTGCCCAAACTCAGAGGCAGTTTCTCAAGATGTCTTTAGGCCTGCAGAGCTCCATGTTTGTGGAGTGTTTACCCTGTCCCTTACTTTTGGAAACTCCTCTACCACCTCCAAGGTTGTGAACTCCTGAGCATATTCCGTTCCAGATATGTATTCCCAGATTTTCTAACTATTCTCCTCTAATTGTGCATTACTTCAGGCGAGGGTAATATCAAGGAATTGTTCTGGATGAGAGTGGGAAGATTTTTGTGTAGCACATATTTGAAAACACATTGGGTTTATTTTCCTATTTTCCATTCGGAATAATGAATCTCTGACACTAACCCATACCCTACTAGACTCTGACTACTAATCCTAATATGATGGAGAATAGTAACTCAAACAGAATAGAAATACAAGCAGTTCAGAGGAGGCATGGTGTATATTTGGACTTCCCTTTTTCATTATATATGATAGGAGTTATAAATAAGTCAATGTTTATTGAAATAGTTCACCATGTGTTTTTAAAGTTAAGAAATATGTCAATTCCTGTCTCTCTTTAGCCTTTTTCAGCTCATGTATTATTATATGCACATATAGAATCCTACCTGGTATCACACGTACCTTCTTCTGAGGTGGGTGACTTGGCACATACAAATTGTGAGAAGAGATCACTCCTCCTAAACGCTCTTGGAACTGAAAATTCAACCTAAGTGTGAGCTTCCAAGTTGAACAACATTATACATAAATCCATTTTTAGTAAAATGTATATTTTTGGATATGTGGAAGATATATATTTCATGATGAATTTCGATTGGCATATATACTGCTTCTTTTTAATGTCTGTGTGTGTGTGTGTGTGTGTGTTTGTGTGTGTATATATATATATATACTCTCCAGATTTTTCAAAATATAAAATATATGTGTCTTATTATACACTCCCTAAAATCATTCATATTCTTGTATGTGGATTTATAATCAACTTTTCACAAGATTATTCTCCGAAATATTCATACACCTGAAATTCATATTTGTTTTCTAAAACTGAAAACTGACTTCAGTAAATGGTGCATACAAATCATAATATTTCGTCATTGCAAGATGGCCACGAATAGAGTGCATCACACCAAGTGTACTGCACCACTGCACAGGTGAATAACGAGTTAGAGTGACAAAAAAACTATCTTGTTAGGAAATTACAGCAAAATGGGGGTGCACCAAAACCTAGAAGAAGGATTTCTAGCACCATGGTCCGGTAATTGAGTCTCAAACACGAGCCAAATGTGCGACCCGAGATCCCATTTGACTGATCCGCGCGGCCCACCCAGTGGCTAAAGACAGTGCGGCACCACTGAGATGGGTCCAATAAGCAGGGAGAAACGTTGATAAGGATTCTGTGGAATCCTGCCGGTAGTGCCCCCACTGAGCCCTGAGCTGAGTTCAGGATTTCAGACAGGGAAGGAAGCGGTACAGTTCTATCTCCCACAATGGAAACTCTTCCAAGGAAACCAATGGCCATCATCTTGGAGAGCTGAAGTAACCTCAGCCACTCTCCTACAGATTACAACAATAAAACAGGAGTGTGTTATTCAGCTCATCTCCCATATATCGGGGAATTCGCATAAAATCTCTCCTAGGATTTCCGGGGGAGAGATTATCAGAGCGAGCCTGCATAAAGATGGGGGAAAACAAGAGGCAACTGACCTTCAACTCCCCCTCTCATCAACTGTGAAAATAAAACCTGTCTAACCAGTGCTGGGGGAGGGGAAAGTGGAAAAAATCAAAACAATAGAGTGTCTGGCTTCCCAATAGACACCCTCCACAACCAACAAACGGCAGGCCCAGAGTACAGTTTGAACTGCCGAGAGCCATCACTCAGGGGAAATCTGGTCTTGCAGGAAAAACCAGGACTAGCAGGAGAAACCAGAGGACTAGAGGCCAGGCCCTTGTGACTGGGCAGCGGGAGACTGCAGGCCCATAGGCGACAGTCCACCCGCTGCCCGCGTGACTAGGCGGCTTGAGAACGCCCTGCCGCCAGCGACCGACCGCACCACTGGGTGGCTAGAGATCGCCCGCCCGCCAGTGACAGCCCACCTGCTGCACAGTGACTGGGCAGCTGGAGACCGCCTGCCCGCCGGCCACCGACCGCACGACTGGGCAGCTGGAGACCGCCTGCCCGCCAGTGACCCGGAGCTGAAACCAACAAGTGACTGTACAGTCCCACCCCCCTATACGGACACCTCAGCAAGGAGCCTTGGGCCTGCCAAAACAGAGAGGTGACGTCACTGGAGCTCGGCCTTCGGAATTTCTTCCAAGCGGAATCCACTTTAGCATGCATAGTCTACCAACACAAAGGAGAGACAACAGAGACATACAACACCAAAACAAATATCTAGAATAAAGCAGAAACACAGCAATCAAATAGAGCTGGAAAGTAACGTGAACATCATGAAAAAACAATGGAATAAAAGGAGTACAAACAATGCAGGACAACTTAATTCTACAGGAGGACCTAGAAGCACCAGAAACAGGGATAGGGAAAGAAATCAAGGCATACTTAACTCAGATGGAAAGAAATATTAGAGAAGACATGAGGCAGCAAGTCCAAGGAATAAAAGTATATTTTAAAAATGAATTAAACAAACAAATTCAAATGGCAAAAAATGATCTTTACCAAAATATAGAGATCTTAAAAAAATTCAAACAGTAATTCTAGAAATGCAGGAAACTATAAACCAAATTAAAAACTCAAACAAGAATATTACAAATAGAGTAGATCAAGTAGAAGTCAGAAAATCAGAAAATGAAGACAAAGTTTATCAACTTGAAAAGAATATAGTCAACACAGAAAAGATGCTTAAATCTATTCAAGAGATAAGGGATGTCAAAAAAAAAAACCTTGAGAGTCATCGGGATAGAAGAAGGCATAGAGATTCAAACCAAAGGAATGGACAACATATTAAATGAAATAATTCTAGAAAACATCCCAGAGATGAAAGATGGATTGGATTGCCAAATCCTGGAAGCCTACAGGACCCCAAACATTCAAAAACATAATAGACCAAATCCAAGACATACAATTATGAAGATAGCCAACATACAGAACAAGGAGACAATATTAAACGCTTATAAGAGAAAGGAGGCAGATTACATTCAGGGGTAAACCAATTAGGTTAACGACTGATTTTTCATCACAGACTTTGAAAGAGAGAAGATCCTAGAACAATGTATTTCAAATGCTGAAAAATAATGGATTCCAACCAAGAACACTGTACCCAGCAAAATTAAGCTTCAGATTTGAGAATGAAATTAAAGTCTTTCATGATAAACAAAAGCTAAAAGAATATGCAGTCAGAAAACCAGCACTGCAAAGCATTTTGAGCAAAATACTACAAGAAGAAGAATTGAAAAATAGTGCCCAAAACTAACAGCAGGAGGTATCTCAGTAAAGGGGGAGGAAAATAACCAAAAAAGTAAAAACTAGCCAAACTAAAATATAATAAATAAATAAACATGACTGGAAGTACAAATCATATTTCAATTGTAACCTTAAATGTTAATGGCCAAAACTCACCAATCAAGAGACATGGGCTAGTAACGTGGAAAAAAAAATCCAACAATATGTTGTCTTCAGGAGACCCATATTATAGGAAAAGACATACACAGGCTGAAGGTAAAAGTTTGGGAAAAATCATACCACTCACACGGCCCTCGGAAGCAAGAAGGAGTGGCCATACTCATATGGAATAAAATCAACTTCAAACCTAAGTAAATCAAAGGGATAAAGAAGAACACTATATTCTTTTAGAAGGAACCATCCACCAACAAGACTAACAATTATCAATTTGTATGCACCAAGCAATGGAATTGCAACGTTCATAAAACAAACTCCCCTCAAGTTCAAGAGTCACATAGACTACAACACAATAATTATGGGTGAATTCAACACACCACTCTTGGCATTGGACAGATCCTCTAGAGAGAAACTGAATAAAGAAACTATAGAACTCAACAGCACAATCGATAACCTAGACTTAACAGACATATAGAATATATCAACCATCATCAAGTGGATACACGTTCTTCTCAGTAGCAGCACATTGATCCTACTCAAAGATAGACCATATATTATGCCATAGGGCAATTCTTAGTAAATATAAAGGCATGGAAATAATACCATGCACCATATCTGATCATAATGGAATGAAACGGGAAATCAATGATAAAAGAAGGAAGGAAAAATCCTGCATCACATGGAAAATGAACAACATGCTACTGAATGATCAATGGGTAACAGAAGACATAAAGGAGGAGATAAAAAAATTCTTAGAGACAAATGACAATACAGACACAATGTACCGGAATCTATGGGTCACAGTGAAAGCAGTTTTAAGAGGGAAATTCATTTATTGGAGTTCTTTCCTCAAAAAAAGAAAAACCAGCAAATAAATGAACTCATGCTACACCTCAAAAACCTAGAAAAGGAAGAGCAAAACAACAGCAAATGTAGTAGAAGTCAAGAAATAATCAAATTTAGAGAAGAAATCAACAAAATTGAAACAAAGAAAAACATTGAAAAAATTGATAAAACTAAAAGTTGGTTTTTTGAAAAAATAAATAAGATCGACAGGCCCTTAGCCATACTAATGAACAGAAGAAGGGAGAGAACTCAAATTACTAAAATACGGGATGAAAAAGGCAATATCACAACAGACACTACAGAAATAAAGAAGATAGTTAGAAAGTATTGTGAAACACTATATTCCAATAAAATTGAAGATAGTGAAGGTATTGATAAATTTCTTAAGTCATACGATCTGCCCAGATTGAGTCAGGAAAACACACACAATTTAAACAGAACAATAACAAAGGAAGAAATAGAAGAACCATCAAAGGACTGCCAACCAAAAAAAACCCTGGACTCGATGGGTATACAGCGGAGTTCTAAAAAACATTCAAAGAAGAAATAATACCAATATTATTCAAGCTATTTCAAGAAAAACAAAAAGAAAGAGCTCTTCCAAATTCATTCTATGAGGCCAACATCACCCTGATCCCGAAACCAGACAAAGACACTTTAAAGAAAGAAAACTACAGAACAATATCTCTAATGAACTTGGATGCAAAAATTCTCAATAAAATCCTGGCGAATCGAATACAGAAGCATATCAAAAAAATTGTGCTTCATGATCAAGTAGGATTCATCCCTGCGATGCAAGGCTGGTTCAATATATGGAAATCAATAAATGTAATCCACCACATCAATAGACTTAAAGACAAGAACCATATGATCATCTCCATTGATGCAGAAAAAGCATTCGACAAACTACAGCATCCCTTTATGTTCAAAACACTATAAAAACTAGGGATAAAAGGAACTTACCTCAACATAGTAAAAGCTATATATGCTAAAAATCAGGCTAGCATCATCCTAAATAGAGAAAAGCTGAAGAAATTCCCTCTAAAATCTGGAACAAGACAGGGATGCCCTCTATCACCACTTCTATTCAATTAAGTTCTAGAAATACTAGCCAGAGCAATTAGACAGACAAAAGAAAATAAAGGCATAAAAATAGGAAAGGAAGAATTTAAATTATCGCTATTTGTAGATGACATGATAATATATTTAACAGACCCAAAAGGGTCTACAAAGAAACGGCTTGAGTAAATAAATGAATTCATCAAAGTGGCAGGATATAAAATCAACACACATAAATCAAAGGCATTTTTGTATATCAGCAACAAAACTTCTGAAATGGAAATGAGGAAAACCACTCCATTCACAATATCCTCAAATAAAATAAAATACTTGGGAATCAACCTAACAAAAGAGGTGAAAGATTTATATAATGAAAACTACAGAACTCTAAAGAGAGAGATAAAAGAAGATCTTAGAAGATGGAAAAATGAACCCTGTACATGGATAGGCAGAAATAACATTATCAAAATGGCAATATTACCCAAAGTTCTCTACAGGTATAAAGTGATGCCAATCAAAATCCCAACAGCATTTCTTGTAGAAAAAGATAAAGCAATCATGAAATTCTTATGGAAAAACAAAAGACCCAGAATAGCGAAAGCAACTCTAAGCAGTAAGTGTGAATCTGGAGTTATAGCGATATCAGAGTTCAAACTGTACTACAAAGCAATAGTACCAAACACAGTGTGGTACTGGTACCAAAACAGGAAGGTGGACCAATGGTACAGAATAGAGGACACAGAAACCAATCCACAAAATTACAACTTTCTTATATTTGATAAAGGGGCTAAAAGCATGCAATGGAGAAAGAATAGCATCTTCAACAAATGGTGCTGGGAAAATTGGAAATCCATATGCAAATAAATAAAACTGAATTTCTTTCTCTTGCCATGCACAAAGGTTAACTCAAAATGGATCAAGAAGCTAGATATAAAATCAGAGACACTGCGTCTGATAGAAAAAAAAGTTGGTTACGATCTTCATACTGTGGGGTCGGGCTCCAAATTCCATAATAAGACTCCCATAGCCCAAGAGTTAATAACAAGAATAAACAAATTGGACTTACTTAAACTATAAAGTTTTTTCTCAGCAAGAGAAACAATAAGAGAGGTAAATAGAGAGCCTACATCCTGGGAACAAATTTTTACCCCTCACACTTCAGATAGAGCCCTAATATCCAGAATATACAAAGAACTCAAAAAATTAAACAATAAGATAACAAATAATGTAATCAACAAATGGGACAAGGAACCGAACAGACACTTCACAGAGGAAGACATACAATCCATCAACAAGTACATGAAAAAATGCTCACCATCTCTAGCAGTCAGAGAAATGCAAATCAAAACCACCCTAAGATACCATCTCACTCCAGTAAGATTTGCAGCTATTATGAAGTCACAGAACAACAAGTGTTGACGAGGATGTGGGGAAAAGGGTACACTTGTACACTGCTGGTGGGACTGCAAATTGGTGAAGCAAACTTTGAAAGCAGAATGGAGATTCCTGGGAAAACTGGGAATGGATCCACCCTTTGAACCAGCTTTTGCCCTTCTCAGACTATACCCTGAGGATCTTAAAAGAGCGTACTATAGGGATACTGCCACATCAATGATCATAGTGGCACAATTCAAAATAAGTAGACTGTGGAAACAAACTAGATGCCCTTCAATATATGAATGGATAAAAAAAAATGTGGCATCTATACACAATGGAGTATTATGCAGCACTAAAAAATGACAAAATCATAGAATTTGTAGGGAAATGGATGGCATTAGAGCAGATTATGCTAAGAGAAGTAGCCACTCTTTAAAAAACAAAAGTCAAATGTCTTCTTTGATATAAAGAGAGCAACTAAGAATAGAACAGGGAGAAAGAACTTGAGGAAAAGATTAACATTAATCAAAGACGAGAGAGGAAAGCAAAAGGGAGAGAGAATGGAAACCATATGGAAATGGTAGGAGACCCTCAATGTTACACAAAATTACATATAAGAGGTAGTGAGGAGAAAGGGGGGTGGAATAGGGAGAGAAGTGAAAAACAGCAGATGAGGTAGAGAGGGAAGATGGGAGGGGAGGGGAGGGAAGATAGTAGGGGATAGGAAATGTAGCACAATACAACAGTCACTTATATGACATTTTGTAAAAATATGAATGTGTAACCATTGTGATTCTGCAACTCGTATTTGGGGAAAATTGGGAGTTCATAACCCAATTGAGTCAAATGTATGAAAGATGATATACCATGAGCTTTGTAATGTTTTGAACAACCAATAAAAAATAAATAAATAAAGGTTTAAAATTGAGTGGGAAGATATCAGCTAAAAAAGTGTTGAGATGCATTCATTTTGCTAAGCAGAAACTTTGTTTTGTTTAGTTGTATCTATCACAATTTTATTGTACCAGAAAACTGGTTTTAAAAATGCACATAATTGAGATTAAAGGTTAATCCACCTACCCTCCTGAAAAATTCATAGTATTTCCTATATTTTTCATATTTCATTTTTTAGTGAATATTTTGTCATGGACCAGTTCTAGTCTTAGGCTATTCTTCCAGAATACTAACTCAACTGACAAGTTGGTACAATGTGTTGGATTGTTCTTTTCATCTTTTATTTAATAGTTTCTAACTGATAATGTGTATTTTTTCTTATCTTTATTTGGACATACATACCCAACTGTATCTTTGCATTTTATGTTTTACTGGGAAAGAGACTCATCAAAAGCTCTGTATTATATGTATCAGTAATCAAACATTTAGAGATCGCAATTATTCTTAATTTTGCCTGAAAATATATTTGTACCATTTTTCTTATAAAGATTTAGAATTATTAATACTGCCCCTACTGTAATAAGTAACTACTTACAAAAAGGATTAAACAATTGACTTTATATCAATTATGAATATGAAAATTACTAAAATAAGTATTTTTTAATTAACACACAATTGATAGAAATTGAAATCACAAGAAGGCCATTTGAAATGTCAGTGCATATGGTCCTTAAATAATAGGTTGTTCAAAAAAAAATTTCTCTAATTCATAAGAGTTAATATGCCATATTACAACTTAATGTGATATAAAACCTTAAATTATCAGTATTGATAAATAAGAATGATACCTGTTAACTTAAACATGTTTATTTGATTTTCACTGTAAGATGTTAATTCTGGAAGACTTGAAAATTAAAAAAGACTTGGTGTATATTATTTCTAAAAGGCTAATCAAAGTAATTTTAAATATATATGTATATATATATGTAATACATGTGAATGAATATAGATGCATATGTATAATAAATGTATTGTAATATATCTATCAGGTGATTATAATTTTTAAATTTTCTCAAGAAAAAATAATGACTATAAAATCAGTTTTAAATGTAAATTTCATAGCATACTAGTGTTTGTAATGACATGAGAGAAAAATACATAAGGAGGGAAAGTGAAAAAGAATAGAGAGAAGGGGGAAAACGATTAAGAAAGTGAGTAATGAAGAGGGTGAGGAGTGTTTGATGATAAGATAAAGTGGAGGAGCTGGGTTTCTGACTCAGTGTTAGCATGCTTGTCTAGCATGTGTGAGGCACTGGGTTATATTCTCATCACCACATACAAATAAATAAAATGAAGGTCTATGAACAACTGACAAAATAAAAAATGAAAAAGGAGAAATATTACCAAAATTCCAAGTTTTTATGAATGTTAAATAAAAAACAATTATGTTACATAGCCTTATGCAATTTCTAGACTCCCCAAAATAGTCATTAAATGTTAGATTATTAGTGCTATAACTGAAAATCTATTGCTCTTTCCTCTACATTCTGTGGCATGCTAGTGCTAAAATAAAGTGTATTATGACACCACAAAAAATCAAATATTTCTACAGTAACTGACCCAGTTTAACATCAATGCATGAAGATTCCTATGGGATATAATGTGTATTTTGACGTTCATTTTCATTCAAAACTGGTACATTACTATTTCTCCAGTTTATGCACATGATAGGATGTATATTTCATCCACAATTTAGCAAATTTATACGCATTTGTTTTACTTTCCATCACTTCCTGCTTCAGAACACATGGATTACTCCATGTTTCTTGACTGCTCTTTTTAAGAGACTTCTTTATAAACACATTATTTTTGATTTCCATTATCAATTTTGAAGCAAAACTCACACAACCGTCATGATAAACCATAACCCTAATATTATCATTAGATATAAAACTGGTTGGAATGAATGATTGTATTTCAATATAAGATTTCTTGTATACTTTCAGATATCAATTTAATCCATTTTGTAAAGTGGAACCAGTAATATTATTTATTCACAGTATGGTCTATTCATGCATTATCTCTATATTGATAGACACAGGGTACACCTCTGTGTACGCCCAATAATAATTTGTATATCTTCAAAATATTGCTCCCAGAAATGGTGGAAGAAATACTCATGTCAACTGATTTATACATACATTTTATCACAGTAGTATTCTGGACACAAAATGCAAAGGTCACACTTAGGATTCTCCCAAAAGCCTAAATGGAAAGTGAACATGGATTACTAAACTCATCCATGTCCAGGTTGCCTAATGCTCTCAAATGTCAATCATATTGGTGACTACATATGTGTTTCTTCTGAAGATTACATTTTCAATCTCAACCCTGTTGAGAATGTCTAAACCTATGACTCATTTTATAATTTGCCTGATTTCTTAATCTCTATTGATATCTGCTTTCCTACTATTTTCCCCAGTTCATCATTGTGACTGACTTTTCACATGTGCTGACATATATATTCAATCTCTACCCGACACCCTATTGCTAAAGAACTTTTGGTCCAAATCCTATACTCAATCTTCTTCCTAAACCTACCGACTATCTTCCTAATCCTAGCGACAAATCCTTTTTGACTGGATGTTCTCTTCCTTATTCAATCATCCAAGGTGCAAATTCCTGTTCCATTGTATATCGCTTTATCTGAGACATATGTGCAGTACATAAGTCAAAGCTAATTAAACCACTCAAGGGGCAAATGCCCTTCTGGGCTTCAAATCATACCTAGATTTCTTTTTCCATACTTATATTTCACCCACAAGTTAGCAAAATTATTTGCATTTTTGTCACTTTCAATTACTTCCTACTTCAGAACACATGCATTCCTCTATGTTTCTTGACTGGTCTTTTCATGAGACTTCTTTCCAAACACATTATTTTCCTTTTCCATACTCACTATTGAAGCAGAACTCACACACCTTTCATGATAAAATATAACCCTAATATTACCATTAGATGTATAACTCATTGGAATGAATGATTCTATATAAATATAAGATTTCTTATATATTTTTAAATATCAATTCTATCAATCCATTATTTAAAGTGGAATCAGTTATATTATTTATTCACAGTATTGTCAATTCATGCATTACTTCTATATTCATAGACACAGGGTACACCTCTGTGTACGCCCAATAATAATTTGTATATCTTCAAAATATTGCTCCCAGAAATGGTGGAAGAAATACTCATGTCAACTGATTTATACATACATTTTATCACAGTAGTATTCTGGACACAAAATGCAAAGGTCACACTTAGGATTCTCCCAAAAGCCTAAATGGAAAGTGAACATGGATTACTAAAATCATCCATGTCCAGGTTGCCTAATGCTCTCAAATGTCAATCTTATTGGTGACTACATATTTGTTTCTCCTAAGATTATATATTGAAACTCAACCCTGTTGATAATGTCTAATCCTATCACTCAATTTGTACTTTGCCTGATTTCCTAATGTCTCTATTGATATCTGCTTTCCTACATATTTTCCGCATTTCATCATTGTGACTCATTCTTCACATGTGCTGACATTTACATTCACTCTCTAACCGAAACCCTATTGCTAAAGAACTTTTGGTCCAAATCCTATACTCACTCTTCTTCCTAAACCTACGGACTATATTCCTAATCCTACCGACTATCCCTTTTTGACTGGATGTTCTATTCTACATTCAATCATCCAAGTAACGGTCGGGCGAGCGTCGGAAGAAGAGACCACCAAGTGTCTATCTCATGTAACAGCAATGGGTTTATTGGGAGTCCAGCATGCTGGGGCTCAGAGTTCACTTGAAAAGAGTAGAGAGCCCTGAGAACAGCTTAAGCAGATGTTATAAACTTTTCCTTGCGAGTGCAGGGAGGGAAGTTAATTGATGTGTCAGGGCGAGTGTTCAGTTTGCATGCAACCTGGTGGGGAAGTACATTCTGCAGTTTGGCAGTTGTGGACAGCACATTCTGGGAACATGATTGGCAAAAATTTCTCAAGATTTCAACAGTGTTTTGTTAAGTGTACAGAAAAACAGGAAGTGACAACTACATATTTTATTAACCTTTCATTCGACACTTCTTTTTCTGGCTACTTTTAATCATAAATATGATCATTGGGTGGTGTCACATTCCATGTCTGCTAGTGGGGTATTACCATTAGTTTAACTTGTCCAATTTGAGCCTGGAGAAAATAAATTACATGGTTGAGCAAGCAGGGTTTTATAGTTAGCAATAATGTGAGGATTATTATTGGACCCGCCAGGGTTGATAAATGCGTAGTTAACCAGGGGGACTTTGTGAACCAAGATTCAAACCACCCTTTTTGGGCCTCTCTCTCTCGTTGACGCTCTTCAAGTCGTCATTTTAATTTACTCATAGATTTTTTTACAACTCCAGTATGGTTGGCATAAAAACAACATTCTTCCATCAATGCAAAACAAAGGCCCTCTTCTCTCATGAAGAGAAATTCCAATCCTCGACTGTTCTGTAAAACAACTTCAGAGAGATAGGTTAAAGATTCCTGCAATGCTGTGATGGAGGTTTCTAATATCTTTAAGTTTTGGCCTATTGCTGCTTCTATTTGGGTCATTTGTTTTGTCCCATGGACCAAGGCAGTGGTTCTTGTGCCCACCCCTGCAGCAACATGTATTCCTAATAGGATGGCGAAAGTGAGGGATATATGTTCCCAGTGGAACCAGGTTTTATGCCCCCCTATTTGATCTTCAAATGAACCTGTGTCATGATAGAGCACTCTGGGAAACATTTGCACAACTACACAATTAATCACATCTTTTGACCACTTCATGAAAACATAAACAATGTTTTAAGTATTTAGAATTATACTGTTGTAGGGATGGACAAGGCAAGGCACCTAAGATAGTACCAAAGACAGGAAAACAGTCCTATTTGTTTGCAACCATATTCAGAGGGCATTACTTCTGTTGTAATCAATTAAATCCCCGGAATCCCAAGTTTAGGTAGTTTCAGAATTTTGTACCCAACATATAAGGGAAGGGGCTCAGAAGTTCACAGTCTTAAGAAGTTCACAAGAAGCCATTTGTCTTCTTTTTTTTCCCTCTGTTCTGGGAAAGTTAACCTTCCAAGGACACCTGGGTGAGGGAGAGCTTTATATTCCCTTTATTTTTCCCCCTGCCAACTGTTACCATGGAGCCCAGTTGGTAACTTCTTTATCTTACAAATGTAGCCATATATGTGAAGCCTCAGCTCAAGGCCAAGGCCTTGTTCACATATTTTGTGAAAAATTAGTATGGGGGTGTCTAGCTTAGGATTGCAGATTTTTTTAGCCAGTGGCCAAGTAGAATAGGGCAACATGAAAAGTGGAATTTTATCTACTTAGAAATCTTTTATTGGGACTCTTTTGCTGAAATTCCTAAATTCAGCTATGTTGGAGATTTCTGGAGAAGGTCAGTTAAGAATTTTCTGTGGGCCTGGTACAGAGGGGGAAGACGGGGAAGGCATGGCTGTGAGCAGTTCCGTGGATCTGAGAATGAGGTAGGAGAAATGTAAAAGAATAATGGAAAAGGGGTTTTGGATTTTTCTAGGAACAAATCTTGAGCAGTACAACAGGTACAGCAGAGGGTAAGATGGGAGTTAGTATCCCAAAAAGCATTTGAGGGACTTTAAATACTTAGTAACATGTTTTCAGTGATGAAAAAGCAACTTTAAAGGCCATTTACATTGCATCTTGGATAAGGGTGTGAGGGCTCTTCTCAGCTGGTTTGGGCTTTGTGTTAGGTAGTAAGAGGACCTGGTGGGACCCAGTGCGGGCAATGACAGGAGAAGAGAGGAGTGAGTTGGTTGAGGTGTACCTCAGTACCTGCTACCTCAAGAAGGGGGCAACGGTCTTAGAACAGGCGGAGGTTTGGATTTTTGATCTAGTAATTGGAGGGGAGAAATCAGGTTGCATAGGTGAGAGTAAGAGCAGAGAGTCTGGAGCAGAAGGCTGAGGGTGAGGATCTATTGGAGAAGCATAGTTCAGGATGTGAGCAAAGGAGGGAAAAGGCCTCCACATAGGGGAATCTCCTTTTACCCTTTTCAGCACTTGCAGAAGTTAAAAAGGTCACGCAGAATTTGAGGATCCAGAGACCCCTCTGGGGGCCATCAATTTTGGTTATCTAATTGGTAATATGGCCAATGTTGTGTACAGAATTTGATGAGGAGTTTGGGTTCCATCAAGCAGTCCCTGTATGCTCACATCCTCATGACTTACAGAAGAAGCCGGCTTTCCCCCAACACAGCCTTGACTATTTGTGGCTTTGATAGTCCGCCGGGCAAACATAGTAATCTAGGCTAGCCAACCTGCATCTGGCTCGCGTGTCCCTACATCCATAATATTTGTTTCCATTATCTATGGTAGAGAAGGGATTTAATGGAATTTTAGTGGGATCCACTTCATCAGGGATATCCCAATGAAAAACACCTATAGCCAGCTGACAAATGTTTCTGTGGAGAGATGGCGACCCTGTCCCTAAGTGGGCTGTATGCGAGATAGACCATACTTCTTGTCCAGTAAGATTTGTGATCAGCCATCGCTGCTGAATGGGCTGATGAGGGTTAGGACTACTGGTGGTCAAGGGGAGAGTCTATTGCCTTATCCACATGGCAAATACACAATTTGAAAGTGTTACCAGTCTTTTACAGTTTCCAGCCAGAGTCTGGACAGGGCACAGGCTTGAGATGAGAGGTATGGATCCAGGAAGTGATTCTGTCTACCTTTACTGCTGTAGGTGTTATAAGTAGCACCTGCTATGGTCCCTTCCAGCAGGGTTCCAGGGATGACACCTGATGTCGTCTAATGTAGACAAAGTCTCTTTCTTGATATTGATGTTGATTCCCCTCGGCACCGGGTTGGTAGGCAGTGTCCATCTGTCTTCACAGGTATCTATGTGGCTCTGGCTGAAAGACAATATCTCTAACTTTTTAAATTAGTGGGAAGTAGAAAGATCCTTCTAGGGTCCATCCAAATCCAAAGGTGAGCCATTCTGAGGCACAGAGAGTCTGCCAGGTCCAGCATTTTACTGAAAAAGAAAGATTCTGATCCCTTAAGCAAACTTTGTTGCAGTGAACAAGGGTCAGAGACAGAGGCATTGAAGTGCTCTGTCCCATAATGAAAGATACACAAACAGTAAAAGCAACAACACATGACACAGACAAGACAAGACAATAAAGACAGGATATGGAAGTCCAACACTGAGACCAGGACTGAGTAGTTGGCAAAACCCGATGGGTTGGCAATACCGAATCTGAAACAAAATATCACTGAGTCATGGAGACTATTGTTCCTCGATTTTCTGAGTCCTCTATGACGTCCCCCAGGGACTTGGCCTGTGGCTCTGTGACATGACTGTCAGCCACCATCGGAGAGAGCTCACGCTCTTCATCGACATCCATTTTGCCAAGCCCTGAACTGAAACCTGAAACCAGAAAGAGGCACCTTACTTACCCCGAGAGGAGTTCGTTGGGATCGCTTGTCCACAGCTGCCGGATCTCGGTGGAACCTCCATATGTAAAGGTCCGGTGACAATCGGGTGAAGAGACCACCAAGAGACTGTCTCATGCAAAGCAAAGGGTTTATTGGGGGTCCAGCATGCTGGGGCTCAGAGCTCACTTGAATAGAGCAGAGAGTCTTGAGAACAGCTTAAGCAGAGCTTATATATTTTCCTAGGAGAGGGCAGGGGGGGAAGTTTATTGATGGGTCCGGGCAAGTGAGCGGTTTGTGTGCAACCGGTTGAGGGAGTACATTCTGCAGTTTGGCAGTTTTGGACAGCACATTCTGGGAATAAGACTATCAAAAAGTTTTCAAGATTACAACAGTGTTTTGTTAAGCATACTGAAAAACAGAAAGTGACAAGTACTTATTTTATTAACCTTTCACTGCGAACTATACTTTTCCAGAATTCCTAATGTTTCTATTGTGTTTGTTAAAGTTCATTTTTATTCAAACCTGGTACGTAATTATTTCTTCAGTTTATGGACATCATTAGATATATCCATTCATTCACAAGTTCACAAATTTATAAACATTTGGTTCACTTTCAATCACTTCCTCCTTTGGAAGACATATATTCCTCCATGTTTCTTGACTGGTCTTTTTACTAAACTTCTTTCTAAACATATTATTTTCGATTCCATAATCATTTTTGAAGCAAAACTCACACACTATTCATGATAAATGATAACCCTAACATTACCATTAGATATATAACTGGTTGGAATGAATGTATGTATATCAATATAAGATTTCCTATATATTTTCAGATATCAATACAATCCATTATTTAAATTTGGAACCAGTTATATAATTTATTCACAGTAGGGTCTATTAATGCATCATCTCTATATTCATCAAAACAGGGTAAACCTATTAGTATCCCCAGTACTAATTTATAAGTTTTCAAAATATTGCTCACAGAAATGGTGGAAGAAATACTCATGTCACCTTAGCTACATATACAATTTATCACAGTAATATTCTGGACACGAAATGCAAAGGTCACACAGAACATAATTTAAGCTATGTATCCCAATCAAGGGCCCAAAGTCCTTCTGGGCTTCAAATATTACCTAGATTTCTGTTTTCATACTTATATTTCACCTCCATATTCTTATAAATATCGCAGGTTCCCAGTATCATTATTCATCCAGCAAAATGATTCATAACCCAAATCGAACATGCTATTAACCCTTACCATTCTGTAAACTGAGATTGTTCACTCAATCTCACTTTACAGAAGAGCAGGGACAAAGTTAGTATTACAATACAGGAAGTTAGGAGATCTTTCACCTGCTGAGTACCTCAAAATCCATGCAGAAATGATCCCTGGAGAAGACGTAGGCAGCTATGAAGGACCTAAAACAGCAAAAGTCATCTTCCTTTGCAAACCACCCGATCAGGATGAAAGGATGTGTCTCAATCAGCCTATCTCTTATTAATGTAGGGATGATGTATGAAACCAGGCATGTGTGGATAGCTGTTCCCAGGTGCCTATGTTTCTATACCATTCTAACTTGTGAAAGTGTCACAGGAAATAGAGGCTGCCTCCTTTTCCTGAGACACTAGGAAGCAACTGTTAGGACAAAGTGGTGGCCAAGACAGTGGCCTCATTCATTTTCTGAAGGAAGTGACCTCACCTCACTTCCTTGGTGATGGAAATCTCTGAATTTTGTGATCCAAGAAGCCAGGCACCCAGAGCCAGTCCCAGTCCCAGTCCAAGTGGGCTCACTTGTTTGGATTTACCAAGAGGCTAGATAAATACCAAGAAATTTTTGAAATTCCCATGACCAGATGGTATTGGAGAACATTTGGATGCACTTTTACTGATCATGAGTGTACCAGACAGTGCCTTGATTGACTGGGATTTATGACAATGGTGTAGAACAGAGATGCTATTAAGTTGGACCCTCCTGAGTAGTGAGCCCTGAGCTGTGGTGTGCAGGTGTGTGATGAATCATCTGTGGTTGCGCCATGTGGATTTGCCATTGATTTCCAAATGGCTTGTCACTGACATGGTGCAGTGACCAGACACTTATATGTAAATGTGTCTTGTTAAATTGATAGTTTTCAGGGCAATGTGCAGAATCAGGTTGCTATAGACAAGGGGGCAAGCTATGTGGGAATGAAGCCTGGTTGGTGCATTCTCTTGTAGACCCTGAAAAACCACAAGTGACAAAACTCCCTCCAGAACTGTGTTCCAGTGGAACCCCTTGTATTTCGTGAGGAAAATACCAAACTCCCAGTGCTGCAGCAGGAAACACCACGAAAAGTGGAGGATGAACAAAAGGCTTCACAGTCCACACGGGGAGACACTTAGACCCCAGTGGCCACAGTTTACATACAAAGAGAGAATTCAGCACTGCTGCCTCATGTGCATTGGAAAGCAAGAAAGAATGTCCTCCAGGTCACATAGATGCAGACCCAGCTTTGATGATCTCACTACAAAGGAAGCTAAAGCTACTGACAACAACATATATTTCAAGTGCCCATCCTCAGAGGAAGTTTCTCTAGAAGTCTTTAGGCCAGCACACCTCCATATTTGTGGAGTGTTTACCCTGTACCTTACTTTGGGATACTCCTCTACCACCTCCAAGTTTGTGACCTCCTAAATATTTTCCATTCCAGATATGTATTTACAGATTTTCTAACTCTTCTCCTCTAATTGTTTCTTATTTGGGGAGATGGTAACGTCAAGGCATTGTTCTGGATGAAAGTGGGAAGATTTTTGTGTAGCACATATTTGTATACACATTGGATTCATTTTCCAATTTTCCATTCCAAAAACTGAATCCCTGACACTAACACGTACCCTACAAAACTCTGACTACTAATCCTAATATGATGGAGAAAAATGACCCAAACCGAATAGAAAAACAAGCAGTTCTGAAGAGGCATGGTGTATAGTCGGACTTGCCTTTTGCATGATAAAGTGTAGGTGTTATAAACCTAGTCAATTTTTAATTGAAATAGTTCTCCATGTGTTTTTTTTCCTTTGATATTTATTGTTTGTTCTTCAAAACATTACATAGTTCTTGACATGTCATATTTCACACTTTGATTCAAGTAGGTTATGAACTTCCATTTTTCCCCGTATACAGATTGCAGCATCCCATCAGTTACACATCCACTGTTTTGCATATTGCTATACTAGTGTCTGTTGTATTCTGCTGCCTTTCCTGTCCTCTACTATCTCCCATCCCCTCCCCTCCAATCCTCTCAATGTACCCCATCTGCTGTAATTCATTTCTTCCCCTTGTTTTCGTCCCCTTTTCGCTCACTTCATCTTGTATTTAATTTTGTATCACCATGAGGGTTTCCTTCCATTTCCATGCAATTTTGCTTCTCTTTCCTTTTCCCTCCCACCTCTCACCCCTGTTTAATGTTAATCATCTTCTCATGCTCTTCCTTCCAACTCTGTTCTCAGTTACTCTCCTTATATCAAAGAAAACATTTGGCATTTGTTTTTTAGTGATTGGCTATCTTCACGTAGCATAATACGTTCTAATGCCATCCATTTCTCTGCAAATTGTATGATTTTGTCATTTTTTAATGCAGAGTAATACTCCATTGTGTATAAATGCCACATTTTTTTAATCCATTCATCTATTGAAGGGCATCTAGGTTGGTTCCACAGTCTTCCTATTGTGAATTGTGCTGCTATGAACATAGATTTATCAGTGTCCCTGTAGCATGCTCTTTTTGGGTCTATAGGGATTAGACCGAGAAGGGGAATTGCTGGGTCAAATGGTGGTTCCATTCCCAGCTTTCCAAGAAATCTCCATATTGCTTTCCAAATTGGCTGGGCCAATTTGCAGTCCCACCAGCAATGTACAGGTGTACCCTTTTCCCCACATCCTCGCCAGAACTTGTTGTCGTTTGACTTCATAAAGGCTGCTAAGCTTACTGCAGTGAAATGGTATCTTAGGGTGGGTTTGTTTTGCATTTCTGTGAATGCTCGAGATGGTGAGAATTTTTTGATGTACTTATTGATTGATTGTATGTCCTCCTCTGAGAAGTGTCTGTTCAGGTCCTTGGCCCATTTGTTGATTGGGTAATTCATTTTCTTATTGTTAATTTTTTTGATTTCTTTGTATAACTCTGGATATTAGGGCTCTATCTGAAGTGTGAGGAGTCAAGATTTGTTCCCAGGGTGTAGGCTCCCTTTTTACCTCTCTTATTGTTTCTTTTTCTGAGAAAAATCTATTTAGTTTGAGTAAGTCCAGTTTGTAGATTCTAGTTATTAACTCTTATGCTATGGGTGTCCTATTGAGGAATTTGGAGCCCGACCCCACAGTATGTAGATCATAGCCAAAGTTTTCTTCCATCAGATGCCGTGTCTCTGATTTGATATCAAGCTCCTTGATCCATTTTGAGTTAACTTTTGTGCATGGAGAGAGAAAGGGATTCAGTTTCATTTGTTACATATGGAATTCCAGTTTTTCCAGCACCATTTTTTAAAGATGCTATCCTTCCTTCATTTCATGCTATTAGCTTCTTTATCAAATATAAGATAGCTGTAATTTTGTGGATTGATTTCTGTGTCCTCTATTATGTACCATTGGTCCACCCACCTGTTTTGATACCAGTACCATGCTCTTTTTGTTACTATTGCTCTGTAGTATAATTTGAGGACTTGTATCGCTATACCGCCTGATTCACACTTTCTGCTTAGAGTTGTCTTTGATATACTGGGTTTTGTATTTTTCCATATGAATTTCATAATTGTTTTATCTATTTCTACAAGAAATGCCCTTGGGATTTTGATTGGCATTGCATTAAACCTATAGAGAACTTTTGGTAATATCGCCATTTTGATGATGTTAATTCTGCCTATCCATGAACAGGGTATATTTTTCCATCTTGTAAGATCTTCTTCTATTTCTCTCTTTATTGTTCTGTAGTTTTCATTGTGTAAGTCTTTCACATCTTTTGTTACGTTGATTCCCAAGTATTTTATTTTTATTTTGAGGATATTCTGAATGGAGTGGTAGTCCTCATTTCCATTTCAGAGGATTTGTTGCTGATATACAGGAATGCCTTTGATTTATGATTGTTGATTTTATATCATGCCACTTTGCTGAATTCATTTACTAACTCTAATAGTTTCTTTGTAGACCCTTTTGGGTCTGCTTGGTATAGAGTCATGTCATCTGCAAATAGTGATAATTTAAGTTCTTCTTTTCCTAATATTATGCCTTTAATTTTTTTCATTTGTCTAATTTCTCTGGCCAGTGTTTCGAGAACTATGTTGAACAGAAGTCGTGAGAGAAGGCATCCCTGTCTTGTTCCAGATTTTAGAGGGAATGCTTTCAATTTTTTCACAATTCAGAATGATACTAGCCTGAGGCTTAGCATAGATTGCTTTTACAATATTGAGGTATGTTCCTGTTATCCCTAGTTTTTCTAGAGTTTTGAACATAAAGGGATGCTGTACTTTGTTGAATACTTTTTCTGCATCTATTGGGGTGATCATATGGTTCTTATTTTTAAGTCTATTGATGTGGTGAATAACATTTATTGATTTCCGTATATTGAACCAGCCTTGTATCCCAGGGATGAATCCTACTTGATCATGTTGCACAATTTTTTAAATATGTTTTTGTATCTGATTCGCCAGAATTTTATTGAGGATTTTTGCATCTAGGTTCATTAGAGATATTGGTCTGTAGATTTGTTTCTTTGAAGTGTCTTTGTCTGTTTTATGAATCAGGGTGATATTGGCCTCCTAAAATGAATTTGGAAGTTCTCTCTCTTTTTCTATTTCCTGAAATATCTTGAAAAGTACTGGTATTAGTTCCTCTTTAAAGGTTTTGAAAAACTCTGCTGTATACCCATTCGGTCCTGTTCTTTTCTTAGTTGGTAGTCATTGGATGGTTTCTTCTATTTCCTCAATTAATATTGGTCTGCTTAGGTTGTCTATATCCTCCTGACTCAATCTGGGCAGATCATATGACTTAAGACATTTATCAATGCCTTCACTATCTTCTAATTTATTGGTGTATAAGGATTCAAAATAATTTCTGATTATCTTCTGTATTTCAGAAGTGTCTGTTGTGATATTGCCATTTTCATCCAGTATGATAGTAATTTGAGTTCTCTCTCTTCTTCTCTTTGTTAACATGGCTAAGAGTCTGTCAATTTTATTTATTTTTCAACTTTTAGTATTGTCAAATTTTTCAATTGATTCTTTTGTTTTGATTTTATTAATTTCAGCTCTGATTTTAATTATTTCTTGCCTTCTACTTCTTTTGCTGTTGTTTTGCTCTTTTTATTCTAGGATTTTGAAATGAACTATGAGATCATTTATTTGTTGTTTTTTTTTTCTTTTTTTAAGGAAAGAACTCCAAGCAATGAATTTTCCTCTTAGAACTGCTTTCAATGTGTCCCATAGATTCTGATATGTTCCGTCTGTCTTTTTCATTTATCTCTAAGAATTTTTTATTTTCCTCCTTGATGTCTTCTATAACCCATTGATCATTCAGTACGTATTGTTCATTCTCCAAGTGATGCATGAAGTTTCCTTCCTTCTTTTATTGTTGATTTTTCAGTTTCATTCCATTATGATCAGATAAGATGCCTGGTATTATCTATACTCCTTTATATTGTCTAAGAGTTGCCATGTGACATAATATATAATCTATTTTTGAGAGGTATCCATGTGCTGCTGAGAAAAAAAGTGTAACTGCTTGATGTTGGGTGGTATATTCTATATATGTCTATTAAGTCTATGTTATTAATTGTGTTATTCAGTTCAATAGTTTCCTTATTCAACTTTTGTTTGGAAGATCTGTCCAGTAGTGAGAGAGGTGTGTTGAAGTCTCCCATGATTATTGTATTGTGGTCTATCAGACTCTTGAACTTGAGAAGAGTTTTTTTGATGAACATAGCTGAACCATTGTTTGGGGCATATATATTTATGATTGTTATGTCTTGTTGGTGTATGGTTCCCTTGAGCAGTATGTAGTGTCCCTCTTTATCCCTTTTGCTTAACTTTGGCTTGACATCTATTTTATTTGATCTGAGTATGGACACTCCTGCTTGTTTCCGAAGTCCATATGAGTGATATGATTTCTCCCAACCTTTCAACTTCAGTCTATGTTTCTTTTTTCCTATCAAATGCGTCTCCTGCAGGCAGAAAATTGTTGGGTCTTCTTTCGTGATCCATTCTACTAGCCTGTGTCTCTTAATTGGTGAGTTTAAGCCATTAACATTTAGGGTTACTATTGAGATATGGGTTGTTATTCCAGCCATATTTGTTTATTTATGTTACTAACCATGGTTTTTTTTTCCTCTTTGATTATTTCCCCCCCTTTACTGTACTACCTCCCACTGTTGGTTTTCATTGTTATTTTCCATTTCGTCTTCCTATAATGTTTTGCCAAGGATCTTTTGAAGAAAGGGTTTTCTAGCTGCAAATTCTTTTAACTTTTGTTTATCATGGAAGGTTTTAATTTTATCTTCCATCCTGAAGCTTAAATTCGCTGGATACACAATTCTTGGTTGGAACCCAATTTCTTTCAGTGTTTGAAAAATGTTATTCCAGGATCTTCTAGCTTTCAGAGTCTGTGTTGAAAGATCAGCTGTTATCCTGATTGGTTTACCCCTAAATGTAATCTGCTTCCTTTCTCTTGTAGCTTTTAAAATTCTCTCTTTATTCTGTATGTTTGGCATCTTCATTATAATATGTCTAGGTCTTTATCTCTTATGATTTTGCACATTCGGCATCCTGTAGGCTTCTATGATTTGGGATTCTGTCTCATTCTTCATGTCTGGGAAGGTTTCTCATATTATTTCATTGAATAGATTGCTCATTCCTTTGTTTTGCACCTTTATACCTTCCTGTATCCCAATTACTCTTAAGTTTGGTCTCTTCATGTTATCCCATATTTCTTGGATTTTCTGCTCATGGTTTCTTAACAGTCTTGCTGAGCTGCCTATGTTCTTTTCAAGTTGAAATACTTTGTCTTCATTGTCTGATGTTCTATCTTCTACGTGATCTACTCTGCTGGTAGTATTCTCAATTGAGTTTTTAAGTTGGTTTATTGCTTCCTGCATTTCTATGATTTCTGTTTGTTTTTTTTTTATAACCTCTATCTCCCTGTATAGTTGATCTTTTGCTTCTTGGATTTGTTTATGTAATTTATTGTTGAAGTGATCTTTCATTGTCTGATTTTGCTGTCTAATGTCTCCCTGTTGACTCAGATCATCGGAAGCAAGTATATCCTAAATTCTTTATCTGACATTCCATCTGCTGCAGATATTACCTCTTCTAATGTTGAGTTGACCTGCATTGCTTGTGGTCCTTTCTTTCCTTGTCTTTTCCTACTGTTCGCGTTTTTTTCTGTTTGGTGGAACTTTTGTGTTATTGAATTTTACCCCTAAATGTTTATATTGCTATTGTATTCATGAAAAGTCTCCCTCACAGGTGTGGGCGGTGGCTCTGCCCCTCCTCCAATTGGGGCAATGTGCCTACCACACCAGCAGCCCTCTGGACCTGTTCTGCCGGTCAGTAGCCTGTCCGCCTACCTTGCAGGAGCGGGCAGTTGCTCTACCCCTCTTCGGGCGCTTCTCCTGTTCAGCCAGTGGGTCACAGGTCCACCTACCTTCCAGGCGCAGGTGTCGGCTCTGCCCCTCCGCGTGCCACTGGGCCTCTTCTGTCTGTGGATTGCAGGGCTGTCTACATTGCAGGCGCGAGTGGCAGCTCTGCCCCTCCCTAAACCGGGGCGATATATCTACCAGGCTGGTAGGTTGCTGGGTCTGTTCTGCCAGAGGGTGAGAGGTCCACCTGGTTTCCAGGCACGGGCAGTGGCTCGGCCACTCCCCAAACCTGGTTATGTGTCTAGCACCGTGGCGGGGCCTAGCGCCTGGTCTGTCGGTGTTCGCAGGTCTGCCTACTTCGCAGGCGCGGGGGCCGGCTCTGCCCCTCTGAAGGCAGCTGGGCCTCTTCTGCCGGTGGGTCACAGGTTCACCTATCTATAAGTTGCAAGGGGTGTCTCTGCCCCTCCGCGGGTTGCTGGGCCTGTACTCCCTGTGGGTCGCATGTCCGCGTTCCTTGCAGGCGCGCAGTGGCTCTGCCCAACCCCCAACCAGGGCGATGTGTTTTGTACGATTGCGGGCCGCTAGGCCTGTTCTACCGGTGGCTCGCAGGTCCGCCTATCTTACAGGCGCGGTTGGCGGCTCTGCCCCTCCCTTCTCCATGTGTTTTTAAAGTTAACAAATATGAGAATTCCTGTCTCCATTTCTCTGTACCCTATTCAGCACATGTATTTTTATAAGCACATATAGAATCCTACCTGGTATCACACGTAGATACTTGTGAGGTTGCTGACTTGACAAATACAAATTGTGAGAAGAGATCACTCCTCCTAAATGCTGTTGGAACTTACAAAACAAACTATGGGTGAGCTTCCTAGTTGAACAACATTATACTTAAATTGATGTTCAGAAAAGTGAAGATTTTTGGATTTGTGGATGATATATATTTCATGATGTATTTCGATTGGCATTTATATTGCTACATTTTAATGTATATGTGTGTGTGTGTGTGTGTGCATATATATATGTATAAACTCTCCAGATTTTTCAAAATATGAAATGTATGTGTCTTATTATATACTCCCTAAATTCATTGATGTTAATGAATGTGGATTTTTATTAAACTTTTCATAAGAATATTCTCTGGAATATTAATCCACCTGAAATATATATTTGTTTCCTAGTACTGAAAGCTAACTTCAGTGAATGGTGCATACAAATCCTAATATTGCTACAGTAAATGACTCAGTTTAACATCAATGCAAGTAGATTCCTATGGGACATGATATGTACTTTGATGTTCATTTTTATTCAAAACTGGTACATTAATATTTCTTCAGTTTTTGCACATAATAGAATACATTTTTCATTCACAAATTCACAAATTCATAGGATTTTTTTTCACTTTCAATTACTTCCTGCTTCAGAACATATGTATTCCCCCAGGTTTCGTGACTGTTGTTTTAATGAGACTTCTTTCCAAGCACATTATTTTTGATTTCCATAATCATTTTAGAAGCAAAACTCACAGACACTTCATGATAAACCATAACACTAATATTACCATTAGATGTATAACTGGTACGAATGATTGTATGAATATCAATATAAGTTTTCCAGTATATATCCAGATATCAATTCAATCCATTATTTAAATTTGGAACCAGTTATATTATTTATTCACAGTATGGTCTATTCATGCATATCTCTATATTCGTATAACACAGCCTATACCTATTTGTACCCACAATTCTAAATTATATGTCTTCAAAATATTGCTCCCAGAAATGGTGGAAGAAATACTCATGTCATCTGATCTATATATACATTAATCACAGTAATATTGTGGAAACAAAAAGCAAGGTCACACTTATGATTGTACCAAATCCTAAATGGAAAGTGAGCATGGATTAAAAAAAAAAATCCATATCCAGGTTGCCTAATGCTCTCAAAGTGAATCCTACTGGTGACAACATATTTGTTTCTTCCTGAAATTACATATTCAACTTCAACCCTGTTGAAAATTTCTAATCCTATCACTCACTTTATACTTGTCCTGATTTCCTAATGTCTCTATTGATGTCTGATTTCCTGTATTTTTTCCCCAGTTTATCACTGTGACTGACTCTTCACATGTGCTGACATTTACTTTCAGTCTCTACCCAAAACCCTATTGCTAAAGATCTTTTGGTCCACATTCTATACACACTCTTCATTCTAAACCTACCGAATATCTTCCTAATCCACCAACTATCCCTTTTGGACCAGATGTTCTCTTCGACATTCAATCATCCAAAAGACAAGATCCTATGCCACTGTATATCAATTTATCTGAGACACCTGTGCAGAACATAATTGAAAGCTAAGAATCCCAATCATGGGGCCAATTCCCTTCTGTCCTTCAAAAATTACCTAGATTTCTTTTTTCATACTTATATTTCACCTATATATTCTTGAAAATATCGCAAAATCCCAATACCATTATTCATCCCAGAGAATGATTCCTAACCAAAATGGAACCTGTTATTAACCTTAACCATACAATGTTCCCTCAATCTAACTTTACAGAAGAGGAGGGACAGAATTGGTCTTCCAATACAGGAATGTAGGGGATCTTCCACCTCTGAAAACCTCAAAGTTCCATGCAGAAATGATCCCTGGAGAAGATTTAGGCAGCTATGAAGGACCTGAGAGAGCAAAAGTCATCTTCCATGGCAAACAACCCGGTCAGGATGAAGGGATGTGTCAGAATCAGCCTCACTCTTCTTAATGTAGAGAAGATGGACCAAACCAGGCCAGTGTGGACAGCTGTTCCCGGCTGCCTATGGTTGATATACAATTCTCAGTTGTGAAAGTATCACAGGAAATAGGGGCAGCCTCCATCTCATGGGAACCTTGGAAGCAAATTTTAGGACAAAGTGGTTTCCAAAGCAGTGACCTCATTCAGTTCACATAGGAGGTGACCTTCCTCACTTCCTTGGTGATAGAACTCTCTGAACTTGGGATCCAGGAAGCCAGGCAACCAGAGGCAGTCCCGGTACCATTCCCAGTGGGCTCACTTATTTGGATTTACAAAGAACAGAGTCAGTCTTTCTTGGTACCTACTGATGTGAGAATGGCCAAATTTCAGGAGAGCTCAGAAGAGGGGCCTTTCCTGAGAAAGCAGTTAGTTGCTCACAGCTGGCTCCTGACCACTTCGCAGATTTGGCCAAGGAGACCAGATCTGAGACAGGACAGGACATTTCAGGGAACATAATAAGGCCCACAAGTCAGAGGACACTCCGGATTGTCACAGACCTCTTTGGGGGAAGGAGGTGCCTTTGTGGGTGTGAGTGTGAGTTTGTGGTTTTGTCTCATGTTCTAAGAATAGGTAAAAAAGGTGGTTTGTTTGGTTTGGAGTGGACTGTTCCTAGTAAGTCGTTTCACAAAGTGAGTGTTTCTATGTCTGTGTATCCCACTGTGTCCGTGGTTGTCGACCTTTGAAAAGAGAATTCATCAATGGATGTGTCCTGTTTAGTAGAATCCTTCCCAGCAATCATCCTGCCCAATTGATGAATGGACTGTGGCTTCCCTTGTGGATGGAAAACACCTACTAATTTCCTAAGTTCCTGTTTTCTTCCTAAATCTGGCCACTCTCCAGAATAGGCTCATGGTTTTGTGTCCAAGATATGTACCACCTCCAAGCTCTGTGACAAGGCCATGTAGTGGATAGCTAAAGGGAATGGCTAGCATCTCAAAAAACTCAGATATCTGTGTTACCAGGAAAGCCTCAGTGGAGAAACTCTGCTTTGGGCCTTTTGCTAACCAATTCTTCTCTTCCCCTGAATGTGAGGAAGGTCTTGGCCTCAGGACACAGTTTGTGAAGCCTGAAGAAAACAGTTTTAAAATGGAATTAAATGGGCATCACCTGTGGCTCTTTGTTAATTGCTTTGGAAATGGATGTGTCTGAATCAGTCTCTTGGCCCTGTGTTAGGCTGTGGCTTAGGTTCTCAGCACCTGATGGATCTAAAGAATGATCCCATGTGTGCATCCAAAACCAAAATGGGAAAAAGATCAGTCATTGTTGATGAAGTCTCTCGCCTTCTTCTGTTAGGTTCCTTACCACCATCAAGTGAGAATAGGGATCCTTTGAATCAAATGAGTTCTTCAAAGCCCTGCAAAGGCAATTGCATACATGCTTGTGTTTTCTCATGACTCCACATCACATAAAAAATCTATACCGACAGTCAGTAGGCCTCAAATTGGAGAAACAGAGCAGTATTACTGGAAGGCATACTTGATCCCTCCTGATTCACAGGAAGGGTGTACAATCCACCCTGACTTTAGGAAAATGATGGGCAAGCGAGCTTATTTGGACACTGTGTTGGGCTGCGCCCCTCATGGAAACATCCAGCCAGAGATTATGAGGAGTGTCTATATGGAAGAAGATGAGGGCCATGTGGGAGTGTTTTGGTTTTAACTGTGGTTATTTGTGTGGCAGTTGGAAGCGATGACTGGGTCCACCTGGGCTTGAACTCTGGTGTGATACCCCATAGAGACTGAGTCCTGGAACTGACCTCAGAGAAGTATTGCCATGAATTGTGTTGGGATATTAGGAGGCCACACATGGGAGTCGCCATTGGAAACAGAGATCTTTTCCCAGGGTGGCTTTCCACAGAGCACTGGGAATCTCAGCCAGGGTATCACATAATTTTATTCTGAAACACTTGGCAGCCATAGTTGAGAGTCAAAACACAAATGCACTTAACATTGTAGACTTCAATGGGCCTGGCTTCATGTGGCATTTTGGCCACTTTTTTAGAAGCCTTAGCAGTTAGATTTCTCCGGAGCTTTCATTGAAATGAGCTTCTTCACCATTTAATGATTACTGAATTAAATGAAACACTCAGTGACTCCAACTTCAACCTTGAAAGATGGGCTCGATAAATACCATTAAATTTTTGAAATTCCCATATCTAGGAGGAAGTGGAGAACCATTGGATATCCTGTTGGTGATCATGAGTGTACCAGACAGTGCCTTGATTGGCTGGGTTTCACGAAAATGGTGTAGAACAGAGATGCCAGTAAGTTGGAGCCTGCTGAATAGTGGACCTAGAGCAAAGGTGGGCATGTGTGAGATAAAACATCTGTGGTGCTTCTATCTGGATTTGCCAATGGCTTCCAAATGCCTTGTGACTGACATGGTGTATCCAGCAGACCATTATATGTAAATGATTCTTGTTATATGGATAAGTTTCAGGGCAATGTTCAGAATCAGGTTGCTATGGTCAAGGTGGCAAGCTATGTTGGAAAGAAGCCTGGTTTGTGCATTCTCCTGCAGACCCTGTTCCACCACACGTGACAGAACTCCCTCCAGCACTGTGTCCCAGTTAAATTCCTTGTATATCGTGAAGCAAATACTGAACTCAAAGTGCAGCAGCAAAAAACATCACAAAAATTGGAGGATGATCAAATGGCTTCAGAGTCCACATGAGGAGACACTGAGCCCCAAGTGGCCACAGTTGACCCAGAAAGAGAGAATTCATCAATGCTGCCTCATTTTCATTGGTAAATAAGATAGCATCTACTGCAGGTCACATAGATGCAGACCCAGCTTTTATGGTCTCACTACAAACGAAGCTAAAGCTCCTGACAACAACATATATTTCAAGAGCCCAACATCTGAGGCAGTTTTTCCAGAAGTCATTAGGATACCAGAGCTCCATGTTTGTGGAGTGTTTACATTGTCCCTTACTTTTGGAAACTCCCCTTCTACCTGCAAGGTTGTGAACTCCTGAGCATATTCAATTCCAGATATGTACTCACAGATTTTCTTACTCATCTTCTCTACATGTGTTACTTGGGACGAAGTTAAGGTAAAGGCATTGTTCTGGATGAGAGTCGGAAGATTTTTGTGTAGCACATATTTGCATACACATTGGATTCATTTTCCAATTTTCCTTTCGAAATTCTGAATCCCTGACACTAACCCATACCCTACAAGACTCTGACAACTAATCCTAACTTGATGGAGAAAAGTAACCCAAACAGAATAGAAATACAAACACATCAGAGGAGCCATGGTGTACCGTTGGAATTGCCTTTTCCATTATATAGGGTAGGAGTTATAAATCTAGTCAATTTTTTTGTTGAAAGAGTTGTCCATGTATTTTTAAACTTATCAAATATGTGAATTCCTGTCTCCCCCATTTCTCTGTATCCTATTCAGCACATATATTTTTATATGCACATATAGAATTGTACCTTGTATCACACATATATTCTTCTGAGGTGGCTGACTTGGCAGATACAAATTGTGAGAAAAGTTCAGTCCTCCTAAACGCTGTTGGAACTGAAAATTCAACCTATGGGTGAGCTTTCTAGTTCAACAACATTATACATAAATCCATGTTCAGTAAAATGAATATTTTTGAATACGTGGATGATATATATTTCATGATGAATTTCGATTGGCATATATATTGCTAGTTTTTAATGTCTGTGTGTGTTTGTGTGTGTGTGTGCGTGTGTAGATATAGATATAGATATAGATATAGATATACACTGTCAAGATTTTTCAAAATATGAAATATATGTATATTTTGGCCACTCTTTGGGAAGCCTTACCTGTGAGAGTTCTCTAGAGCTTTCATTGAAATGAGGTTCCTCAATATTTAATGGTTCCTGAATGAATTGAAACCCACAGTGCCTCCAACTTCATCCTTGAAAAATTGCTCCATAAATACCTTGAAATTCCCCTGACCAGGTGGCACTGGAGAACCTTTGGATGTATTGTTGCTGATCATGAGTGTACCAGACAGTGCCTTGACTGACTGGGTTTCACGAAAATTGTGTAGAACAGAGATGTAAGTAAGTTGGAGAGTGCTGAGAAGAGGGCCCAGAGCTGTGGTGTGCAGGTGTATAATAAAATATCTGTGGTGGGGCCATGTGAGTCTGCCATTAACTTCTAAATGGCTTGTGGCTTACATGGTGAAGCTAGCAGACCCTTATATGTAAAGGCATCTTGTTATAAGGAAAGGTTTCAGGACAATGTTCAGAATCAGTTTGCTATGGACAATGTTGCAAGTTATGTGCGATAGAAGCCTGGTTGGTGAATTCTCCTGTAGACCCTGACCCTCCACACGTGACAGAACTCGCTCCAGCACTGTGTCCCAGTTGAACTCCTTGTATTTCATGAAGGAAATACCAAAAGCCCAGTGCAGCAGCAAGAAACGCCACGAAAATTGTAGGATGACCAATTGGCTTCACAGTCAAGACGGGCAGACACTTAGCCCTCCGTGGCCACAGTTTACCTTCAAAGGTAGGATTGAGCACTGCTGCCTCATGTTCTTTGGAAAATAAGAAACCATGTCCTCCAGGTCAGATAAATGAAGACCCATCTTTGATGGTATCACTACAAAGGAAGCTAAAGCTCCTGAAAAGAAAATATATTTCAAGTGCCCAACCTCAGAGGCAGTTTCTCAAGAAGTCTTTAGGCCAGCAGAGTTCCATGATTGTGGACTGTTTATCCTGTCCCTTAATTTTGAAAACTCCTCTAAAATGTCCAAGCTTGTGAACTCCTGAGCATTTTCCATTCCAGATATGTATTCACAGATTTTCTAACTCTCGTCCTCTAATTGTGTCTTACTTGGGGTGAAGGTAATGTCAAGGCATTGCTCTGAATGAGAGTGGAAAGATTTTTTGTAGTGCATATTTGCGTAAACAATGGATTCATTTTCCTTTATTTTCATTTGAATTACTGAATCCATGACACTAAAGCATACCCTACTAGACTCTGACTACTAATGCTAATATGATGGAGAAAAATAACCCAAACAGAATAGAAATACAAGCAATTCAGAGGAGGCATAGTGTATAGTTGGACTTGCCTTTTGCATGATAAAGGGTAGTTGTTAAAAATCTGGTTAATTTTTAATTGAAATAGTTCTCCATGTGTTTTGAAAGGTATCAGATATGTGAATTCCTGTCTCCCTTTCTCTGTTGCCTATTCAGCACATGTATTTTTATATGCACAAATAGAATCCTACCTGGTACCACACGTACATTATTGTGAGGTGGCTGACTAGGCAGATACAAATTTTGAGAAGAGATCACTCCTCCTAAACGCTGTAGGAACTGAAAATTCAACATTTGCGTGAGCTTCCTAGTTGAACAACATTACACATAAATCCATGTTCAGTAAAATAAAGATTTTTGGATCTGTGTATGATATGTATTTCATGATGAATTTTGATTGGCATATATATTGCTACTTTTTAATATCTCTGTATGTGTTTTGTGAAAAATCTACACTCTATAGATTATTCAAAATATGAAATATATGTGTCTTACTATACACTCCTTAATTTCATTCATGTTCATGTATGAGACCAAGGCTCATGCAACAGCAAAAGACATTTATTGAGGATCCAATCCAGCATGCTGGTGCTCTGTGCTCACTCAAGAAGGGAGAGCAGCCCAGATCCCCGAGCAGGGGTTGAGCAGTGCTTAAGTACACAATTTGGGGAGTGTGAGACTTTACATATATCACAGTCTCCTTTAGCAAATCATCATACACTGTGGGAAAATGAAACAACAAATCCTAAACATGATTAGTTCATTCATTGGCTTGAACACGTCAGGCGGGAGTGATAGGTCAATTCTAAAGCGGGGTACACATTGAAATTGATTGATTTAGGCCCTGCGATGCATATGTGGTAGGCCACACAGGGTCCTAGGTTATTAAACAACCAGGCGGTCAGGGGGAATATTTACTGGGCAGTCCAGAAATTGTCCTACAATTTACAGGAATTTCAGGTTTTGCGTGTAGCATGGAAACTTAAAAATACCTGGTCCTTTACATTTTAAACCAGGCCTTGAAGATTAGAAACTTTACAACACCCGGTCTTTTACACTTTAACTTTAACACTTTAATTTCAATTTCTTTTACCCTTACAGATCACTCCTGGTTCAGAAGAAGGGTGTCCAAGCCACCCTGACTTTAGGCAAATGAGGGGCAAGGGAGCTTATTTTGGACACTGTCTTGGGCTGTGCCCCTCATGGAAACCTCCAGCCATATGTTATGATGAGTGTCTTTATGGAAGAAGATGAGGGCCATGTAGGAGTGTTTTGGTTTTAATTGTGGTCATTTGTGTGGTGGTTGGAAGAGATGACTTGGTCCACCAGGGCTTGAACTCTGCTCTGATACTCCTTAGAGCCTGAGTTCTGGAACTCACCTGAGAGAAGTATTGCCATGAATTGTGTTGGGATTATAGGAGGCCACACATGAGATTAGCCCTTGGAAACTGAGATCTAGGCCCAGGGTGGCTTTCCACTGAGCACTGGGAATCTCAGCCAGGATAACACATGATTTTTTTACTGAAAGACTTGGAAGTCATAGTTGACACTCAAAACACACATGTACCTCACATTGTAGACCTCAATGAGCCTGTCTTCATGTGACCTTCTGGCCACTCTTTGGGAAGCCTTGTCTGTGAGAGTTCTCCAGAGCTTTCATTGAAATGAGCTTACTCACCATTTAATGGTTCCTGAATGAATTGAAACCCACAGTGCCTCCAACATCATCCTTGAAAAATGGCTACATAAATACCATGAAATTTTTAATATTCCCATGACCAGGTGGCACTGGAGAAACTTTGGATATCCTGTTGCTGATCATGAGTGTACCAGACAGTTCCTTGATTGACTGGTTGTCATGAAAATGGTATAGAACCGAGATGTCATAAGTTGGAGCCTGCTGAGTATTGGGGCTAGAGCAGTGGACTATATGGTTGTGAATAAATATCTGTTTGGGACCACGTGGATCGGCCATTGGCTTCCAAAATACTTGTGACTGACATGGTGCAGGCAGCAGACCCTTATATGTAAAGGCATCTTGTTATATTGAGATGATTCAGGGCAATGTTCAGAATTTGGTTGCTATAGTCAAGGGGGAAAGCTATGTGGGATAGATCCATGATTTGAAAATTCTCCTGAAGACCCTGACCAATCACACGTGACAGAGCTCCCTCCAGAATTGTGTGCCAGTTGAACTCCTTGTATTTCATTAAGCCAATTCCAAACTTCCAGTGCAGCAGTAAGAAACACCACGAAAATGGAGGATGACCAAACGGATTCACAGACCACACGGGGAGAAACTTAACTCCCAGTGGCCACAGTTTACCAAGAAAAAGAGAATTCAGAACTGCTGTCTCATGTTCATTAGAAAATAAGGAACCATTTCCTCCAGGTCACATAGATGCAGACCCACATTTGATGGTGTCACAACAAAGGAAGCTAAATCTCCTGACAACTTCATATATTTCATGTGCCCAACCTGAGAGGCATTTTCTCAAAGATTCTTTAGGCCAGTAGAGCTCCAAGTTTGTGGAGTGTTTAACCTCTCCCTTACTTTTGGAAACTGCTCTACCACCTCCAATGTTGTGAACTCCTGAACATTTTCAGTTCCACATATGTAATCACAGGTTTTCGAACTCCTCTCCACTAATTGTGTCTTACTTGGAGCGAAGTAAATGTCAAGGAATTGTTCTGGATGAGAGTGGCAAGATTTTTGTGTAGCACATATTTGCATACACATTAGATTCATTTTTCTATTTTCATTTGAAATAATGATCCCTGACGCTAACACATACCCTAATAGACTCTGACTACTAATGCTAATATGATGGATAAAAAGAAACGTAACAGAATAGAAATACAGGCCTTTCATAGGAGGCATGGTATATACTTGGATTTGCCTTCGGCTTTATCAAGGGTATGTATTATAAATCTTGTCAAATTTTAATTGTAATATTTCTCCATGAGTTTTACATATATATATACACTCTCTAGATTTTTCAAAATATGAAAAAAATGTGTCTTATTAAACACTCTCTAAATTCATTCATATTCATGTATGTGGATATATAATCAACTTTTCACAAGATTATTCTCAGAAACATTGAACCACCTGAAATACATATTTGTTTCCTCGTCCTGAGAACTAACTTCAGTGAATGGTGCTTACAAATCCTAATATTTCTACAGTAACTGACACAGTTTATCATCAAAGCAAGTAGATTCCAATGGACATGATGTGTATATTGATGTTCATTTTAATTCAACACTGGCACATTACAATTTCTTCTGTTTATGCACATCATAGGATATATATTTCCTCCACAGGTTAGCAAATATATAGGCATTTGTTTCACTTTCAATCACTTCCTGCTTCAGAACACATGCATTCCTCCGTGTTTCTTGACTGGTCTTTTCATGAGACTTCTTTCCAAACACATTATTTTCGATTTCCTTTATCAGTTTTGAAGCAAAACTGAAACAGACTTCATGATAAACCATCACTGTAATATCATCATAAGATGTATAACTGGTTGGAATGAATGATTATATATCAATAAAAGATTTTTTATACATTTTCTGATATCAATTCAATACATTATTTAAAGTGTAACCAGTTATATTATTTATTCACATTATGGTCTATTCATGCATTATCTCTATATTCATAGACACAGGGTACACCTCGTTGTACCCCCAATACTAATTTATACATTTTTAAAATATTGCTCCCAGAAATGGTGGAAGAAATACTCATGTCACCTGATCTACATATGCATGTTATCACAGTAATATTCTGGACACAAAATGCAAAAGTCACACGTATGATTGTACCAAAGCCTAAAGGGAAACTCAACATGGATTACTAAAAACATCCATGACCAGGTTGCCTAATGCTCTCAAATGTCAATCCTATTGGTGACTACATATTTGTTTCTTCATAAGATTATATATTCAACCTCAAAACTGTTGAAAATGTTTAATTTTTTTCACTCACTTGATACTCTTTGACTGATTTCCTAATGTCTCTATTGATATCTACTTTCCTACATATTTTCTCCAGTTCAACATTGTGACTGACCCTTCACATGTGCTGACATTGACATTCACTCTCTAACGGAAACACTATTGCTAATGAACTTTGGTCCAAATCCTATACTAGCTCTTCTTCCAAAACATACTGACTATCTTCCTATCGACTATCACTTTTTGAGTGGATGTTCTCTACTGCATTCAATCATCCAAGGTGCATGGTCCTATGCCATTGTATATCGATTTTTCTGAAACATGTATGCAGAACGTAATTCAAAGCTACGTATCGCAATCAGTTGCCCAATGCACTTCTGAGCTTCAAATCTTACCTAGATTTCTGTTTTCATACGTATGTTTCATCTCTATATTCCTATAAATATTGCAGGTTCCCAAGATCATTATTCATTCTGCAGAATGATTCCTAATCCAGATCAAACCTGCTATTTACGATAACCATACACGGTTGCCTCAATCTAACATTACAAAAGAGCAGGGACAGAGTTCGTCTTACAATACAGGAATGTAGGGTATCTTCAAACTGCTGAGAACCTGAAAGTTCGATGCAGAAATAATCCCTGGATAAGATGTCAGCGCTATGAAGGACCTGTGAGAGCAAAAGCCATCTTCAAAGGCAAACAATCTAGACAGGAAAAAGGAATGTGTATGCATCAGACTCTCTCTTTGTAAGGTAGAGAAGATGGACCTAACCAGGCCTGCGTGGAGAGCTGTTCTCAGGTGCCTATTTTGATATACCATTGAAACTAGTCAAATTGTCCAAGGAAGTAAGGGCAGCCTCCATTCAATGTGACCCTTGGAAGCAATGGTTAGGGCAAAGTTGTTGCCAAGGCAGTGACCTCATTCAGTTCCTGAAGGAAGTGACCTACCTAACTTCCTTGGTGATGGAACACTCTGAAATTTTGATGCAAGAAGCCAGGCACTGAGAGCCAGTCCCAGTCCCAGTCCCAGTGCGCTCACTTGTTTGGATTTACCAAGTACAGAGTCAGACCTTCTTGGTACCTACTGATGTGAGGATGGCCAAATGCCAGGAGAGCTCTGAAGAGAAGCCTTTCCTGAGATAGCAGGTAGTGGCTAGCCGTTGGCTCCTCACAGCATCACAGAGTTTGCCAAGGAGACAAGATCTGAGACAGGAGAGGTCATTTTGTGGAGAACATAGTATGGCCCACCAGTCAGAGGACACTCCGGATAGTCACAGACCTACTTTTGTGAAGGAGTTGCCTTTGTTTGTGGATGTGAGTTTGCGGTTTTGTCTCATGTTCTGAGAATAGGTAGGAAATGTGGTTGGTTTTGTTTGGAGTCGACTGTTTCTAGTAAGTCTTTTGACAAGGCGACTTTCTATGTCTGTGTATCCACTGTGTCCGTGGTTTTAGACATTAGAAAAGAGAATGCATCAATGGAGGTGTCCTGTCTAGTAGAAAGCTTCCCAGCATTTATCCTGCACAATTGATGAATGGACTGTGGTATGCCTTATGGATAGGAAACACCTACTAACATCCTAAGTTCCTGTTTTCTTCCTGAATTCTGGCCACTCTCCAGAATAAGCTCATGATGTATTGTCCAAGATATGTACCACCTCCAAACTCTGTGACATGTCCATGTTCTTGATAGCTGAAGGGAATGGGAACATCTCAGAAAACTCAGATATCAGTGTGAGCAGTAAAGTCTCAGTGGAGAAACCCTGCTTTGGTCCATTTGCTTACCTTTGGTTCTGTTGCCTTGAATGTCAGGAAGGTCTTTGCATCATGCCACCCCTTTGTGAAGCCTGAAGAAACAGATTTCAAATGGAAATGAATGTGCATCACCTGTGGCTCTTTGCTTAATTGCTTTGGAAAAGGATGTGTCTTAATCAGACACTAGGCTCTGTTTGAGGCTGTGGATAAGATTCTCAGCTCCTGATAGATGTAAAGAAGATCCCATGTGTGCATCCAAAACCAAAATGGCAAAAAGATCAGTCATTGTAGATGAAGTCTCCTGCCTTCCTCCGATAGGTTCCTGACCTCCATCAAGTGAGAATAGGGATTTTTTTTGGGTCAAATGAGTTCTTCAAATTCCTGCAGAAGTACTTGGGTTCTCTCATGATGCCAAATCACATAATGAATCTATACCTGACTGTCAGTAGGCCTTAAATTGGAGAAGCAGAGCAGCGTTAACGGCAGGCTTTTTTGATCACTCCTGGTTCACAGGAAGGGTGTCCAGGCCACCATGAATTTAGACAAATGAGTGGCAAGGGTGCATATTTTGGACACTGTCTTGGCTGCGCCCCTCATGGAAACCTCCAGCCAGAGTTTATAATGACTGTCTATATGGATGAAGATGAGGGACATGTGGGAATGTTTTGGTTTTAATTGTGGTCATTTGTGTGGCGGTTGGAAGAGATAACAGGGTCCACATGGGCTTGAACTCTGGTGTGATTCCTCTTAGAGACTGAGTTCTGGAACTGACCTCAGAGAAGTGTTGCCATGAATTGTGTTGGGATTTTAGGAGGCCACGCATAAGAGTTGCCCTTGAAACCTGAGATCTAGGCCCAGAATGGCTTTCCACAGAGAACTGAAATTCTCAGCAAGGATATGGCATAATTTTATCCTGAAAAACTTGGCAGCCATAGTTAAGAGTCAAAAGACACATGGACCTCCCGTTGTAGACCTCAATGGGCCTGGCTTCATGTGACCTTTTGGCCACTGTTTGGGAAGCCTTGCCTGTGAGAGTTTTTCAGGGCTTTCATTGAAATGAGAGTCCTCCCCATGTAATGGTTCCTGGAAGAATGGAAACCCCAAAGTGCCTCCAACTTCATTCTTGAAAAATGGATAGATAAATACAATGATGTTTTTGAAATTCCCAATGACCAAGTGGCACTGGAGAACCATTGGTTGTTCTCTTGCTGATCATTAGTGTTACAGACAGTGCCTTGATTGGCTGGGTTTCATGAAAATGGTGTGGAACAGAGATGCCAGTAAGTTGGAGCCTGCTGAGTAGTGGGCCTAGAGCAGTGGTGGGCAGGTGTGTGATAATACAACTGTGGTGTGGCCATGTGGATCAGCCATTGGCTTCCAAATAGCTTGTGACTGACTTGGTACAGCCAGCAGACTATTATATGAAAAGGCATCTTGTTATATGGAGAGGTTTCTGAGCAATGTTCAGAATCAGGTTGCGATGGTCAAGGGGGCAAGCTATGTGGGATAGAACCCTGGTTGGTGAATTCTCCTGCAGACCCTGACCCAACACACGTCACAGAACTCCCTCTAGCACTATATCCTAGTTGAACTCCTTGTATTTCGTGAAGCAAATACCAAACTCCCAGTGCAGCAGCAAGAAACACCACAAAAAGTTCAGGATGACCAAATGGCTTCACAGTCCACTCAGGGAGACACTAAGCTTCCAGTGGCCACAGTTTACCAACAAAGAGAGAAATCAACACCGGTACCTAATGTTCAATGGAAAATAAGAAACGATGTCCTCCAGGTCACATAGATGCAGATCCAGCTTTGATGGTCTCACCAGAAATGAAGCTAAAGCTCCGGACAACAAGATATATTTCATGTGTCCAAACTCAGAGGCAGTTTCTCAAGAAGGCTTTTGGCCAGCAGAGTTCCATGTTTGTGGAGTGTTTACGCAGTCTCTTACTTTTGGAAACTCCTCTACCACCTCCAAGGTTGTGAACTCCAGAGCATTTTCCATTCCAGATATGTATTCACAGATTTTCTAACTCTTCTCTTCGAATTGCATCTTACATAGGGTGAAGATAATGTCAATGGATTTTTCTGGATGAGAGTGGGAAGACTTTTGTGTAGGACATATTTGGATACATATTGGATTCATTTTCCAATTTTCCATTTGAAATACTGAATCCCTGACACTAAACCATACCCTACTAGTGTCTGACTACTAATCCTAATATGAGGCAGAAAAATAACCCAAACATAATAGAAATACAAACAGTTCAGAGGAGGCATGGTGTATAGTTGGACTTGCCTTTTGCATTATAAAGGTTAGGAGTTATTAATCTAGACAATTTTTGTTGCAATAGTTGTCCATGTGATTTTAAAGATAACAAATATGTGAATTCTTGTCTCTCTTTCTCTGTAGCCTACTCAGCACATATATTTTTATATGCACATAGAGAATCCTACCTGGTACTACACGTACGTTCTTGTGAGGTGGCTGACTTGGCAGATACAAATTGAGAGAAGAGATCACTCCTCATAAACGCCGTTGGAACTGAAAATTCAACCTATGGGTGAGCTTCCTAGAGAACAAAATTATACACAAATCTTTGTTCAGTAAAATGAATATTTTTGGATCTGTGGATGATATATATTTCATGGTGAATTTTGATTGGCATATATTGCTATTTTTAATGTCTCTCTGTGTGTGTGTGTGTGTGTGTGTGTGTGTATATATATATATATATATATATATATATATATATATATATATACACACTCTCTCCATATTTTTCAAAATATGAAATATATGTGTCTTATATACACTTCCTAATTTCGTTCATGTTCATGAACGTGGATTTATAATCAACGTTTCACAAGATTATTCTCAGAAAATTTCATCCACCTGAAATACATATTTGATTCCTAGTGCTGAAAACTAACTTCAGTGAATGGTGCATACAAATCCTAACATTTCTACAGTAACTGACACAGTTTATCATCAATGCAAGTAGATTCCTATGGGACATGATGTGTATATCGACATTCATTTATATTCAACACTGGGACATTACAATTTCTTCAGTTTATGCACATCATAGGATATATATTTCCTCCACAATTTAGCAAATTTATAGGCATTTGTTTCAATTTCAATCACTTCCTGCTTCAGAACACATGTTTTCCTCCATGTTTCTTGACTGATCTTTTCATGAGATTTCTTTCCAAACACATTATTTTCGATTTCCTTTATCACTTTTAAAGCAAAACGGACACACACTTTATGATAAACCATAACTATAATATCACTATTAGATGTATAACTGGTTGGAATGAATGATTTTATATCAATAAAAGATTTCTTATATACTTTCTGATATCAAATCAATACATTTTGTAAAGTGGAACCAGTTATATTATTTATTCACAGTATGGTCTATTCATGCATTATCTCTATATTAATAGACACAGGTTACACCTCTTTGTATCCCCAATACTAATTTATACATCTTCAAAATATTGCTCCCAGAAATGGTGGAAGAAATACTCATATCACCTGATCTACATATGCATGGTATCACAGTAATATTCTGGACACAAAATGCAAAATTCACACGTATGACTGTACCAAAGCCTAAATGGAAACTGAACATGGATTACTAAAAACATCCATGACCAGGTTGCCTAATGCTCTCAAATGTCAATCCTATTGGTGACTACATATTTGTTTCTTCCTAAGATTATATATTCAACCTCAATACCATTGAAAATGTCTAATTTTTTCACTCACTTTGTACTTTTCCTGATTTCCTAATGTCTCTATTGATATCTACTTTCCTACATATTTTCTCCAGTTCAACATTGTGACTGACCCTTCACATGTGCTGACATTGACATTCACTCTCTAACCGAAACCCTATTGCTTATGAACTTTGGTCCAAATCCTATACTCACTCTTCTTCCGAAACATACTGACTATCTTCCTGATCCTATCAACTATCCCTTTTTGAGTGGATGTTCTCTACTACATTCAATCATCCAAGGTACAAGGTCCTATGCTATTGTATATCGATTTTTCTGAAACATGTATGCAGAACGTAATTCAAAGCTACATATCACAATCAGTTGCCCAATGCACTTCTGAGCTTCAAATCTTACCTAGATTTCTGTTTTCATACGTATGTTTCATCTCTATATTCCTATAAATATTGCAGGTTCCCAAGACCATTATTCATCCCGCAGAATGATTCCTAACCCAAATCGAACCTGTAATTAACCCTAACCATACACTGTTGCCTCAATCTAAAATTACAAAAGAGCAGGGGCAGAGTTCATCTTACAATACTGTAATGTAGGGTATCTTCCAACTGCTGAGAACCTCAAAGTTCGATGCTGAAATGATCCCTGGAGAAGATGTAGGCAGCTATGAAGGATCTGAGAGAGCAAAAGTCATCTTCCATGCCAAACAACCTGAACAGGATGAAGGGATGTGTATGCATCAGCCTTTCTCTTCTTAATGTAGAGAAGATGGACCTAACCAGGCCTGCATGGAGAGCTGTTCCCAGGTGCCTATTTTGATATACCATTTTAACTAGTCAAATTGTCACACAAAGTAGGAGCAGCCTCCATCTAAAGGGACTCTTGGAAGAAACTGTTAGGACAAAGTTGTTGCCAAGAGAGGGACCTCATTCAGTTCCTGAAGGAAGTGACCTAGCTAACTTCCTTGGTGATGGAACTCTCTGAAATTGTGATGCAAGAAGCCAGGCACTGAGAGCCAGTCCCAGTCCCAGTCCCAGTGGGCTCACTTGTTTGGATTTACCAAGTACAAGTAAGACTTTCTTGGTACCTACTGATGTGAGGATGGCCAAATGCCAGTTGAGCTCTGAAGAGGGGCCTTTTCTGAGATAGCAGGTAGTGGCTAACTGCAGGCTCCTCACAGCATCACAGAGTTGGCCAAGGAGACATGATCTGAAAGTGGAAAGGCCATTTCGAGAGGAACATAGTATGGCCCACCAGTCAGAGGACACTCTGGATAGTCACACACCCACTTTTGGGAAGGAGGTGCCTTTATGTGTGTGGGTGTGAGTTTATGGTTTTGTCTCATGTTCTGAGAATAGGTAGAAAAGGTGGTTGGTTTGGTTTGGAGTTGACTGTTTCTAGTTACTCTTTTGACAAGGCAAGTGTTTCTATGTCTGTGTATCCACTGTGTCCGTGGTTTTAGACATTAGAAAAGAGAATGCATCAATGGAGGTGTCCTGTCTAGTAGAAAGCTTCCCAGCATTCATCGTTCACAATTGATAAATGGACTGTGGTTTGCCTTATGGATAGGAAACAACTACTAACTTCCTAAGTTCCTGTTTTCTTCCTGAATTCTGGCCACTCTCCAGAATAAGCTCATGATTTATTGTCCAAGATATGTACCACCTCCAAGCTCTGTGACATGTCCATGTTCTTGATAGCTGAAGGGAATGGGAACATCTCTGAAAACTCAGATATTAGTGTGAGCAGTAGAGTCTCAGTGGAGAAACCCTGCTTTGGTCCATTTGCTTACCTATGGTTCTGTTGCCTTGAATGTCAGTAAGGTCTTTGCCTCAGGCCACCCCTTTTAGAAGCCTGAAGAAACAGTTTTCAAATTTAAATGAATGGGTATCACGTGTGGCTCTTTGCTTAATTGCTTTGGAAAGGGATGTGTCTTAATCAGACACTAGGCCCTGATTGAGGGGGTGGCTAAGATTCTCAGCTCCTGATAAATCTAAAGAAGATCCCATGTGTGCATCCAAAACCAAAATGGCAAAATGATCAGTCATTGTGGATGAAGTCTCTTGTCTTCCTGTGTTAGGTCCTGAACTCCATCAAGTGAGAATAGGATTCCTTTGGGTCAAATGAGTTCTTCAAAGTCCTGCAGAAGTGCTTGGGTTCTCTCATGATGCCAAATCACATAAGCAATCTATACCTGACATTCAGTAGGCCTCAAATTGGAGAAGCAGAGCAGTATTAACAGCAGGCCTATATGATCACTCCTTGTTCACAGGATGGGTTTCCAGGCCACCCTAAATTTAGACAAATGAGGGGCAAGGGTGCATATTTTGGACACTGTCTTGGGCTGCGCCCCTCATGGAAACCTCCAGCCAGAGTTTATGATGAGTGTCTATATGGATGAAGATGAGGGCCATGTGGAAATGTTTTGGTTTTAATTGTGGTCATTTGTGTGGCGGTTGGAAGAGATGACTGGGTCTACATGGGCTTGAACTCTGGTGTGATTTCCCTTAGAGACTGAATTTGGGAACTGACGACAGAGAAGTATTGCCATGAATTGTGTTGGGATTGTAGGAGGCCACACATGAGAGTTGCCCTTGAAACCTGAGATCTAGGCCCAGGATGGCTTTCCACAGAGAACTGAAAATCTCAGCAAAGATATCACATGATTTTATTCTGAAAAACTTGGCAGCCATAGTTAGAGTCAAAAGACACATGGACCTCACGTTGTAGACCTCAATGGGCCTGGCTTCATGTGACCTTTTGGCCACTGTTTGGGAAGCCTTGCCTATGAGAGTTCCTGAGAGCTTTCATTGAAATTAGCTTCCTCCCCATGTAATGGTTCCTAGATGAATGGAAACCCCAAAGTGCCTCCAACTTCATTCTTGAAAAATGCATAGATAAACACCATGAAATTTTTGAAATTCCCAATGACCAGGTGGCACTGGAGAACCATTGGATGTCCTGTTGCTGATCATAAGTATAAGAGACAGTGCCTTGATTGACTGGGTTTCATGAAAATTGTGTAGTACAGAGATGCCAGTAAGTTGGAGGCTGCTGAGTAGTGGGCCTAGAGCAGTGGTGGGAAGATGTGTGGTAATACATCTGTGTTGTGGCCATGTGGATCTGCCATTGGCTTCCAAATGGCTTGTGACTGACTTGGTGCAGCCAGGAGACCATTATATGAAAAGACATCTTGTTATATGCAGGGGTTTCAGGGCAATGTTCATAATCAGGTTTCTATGGTCAAGGCGATAAGCAATGTGGGATAGAAGCCTAGTTGGTGCATTTTCCTGCAGAGCCTGACCCACCACACGTTACAAGACTCCCTCAAGCACTGTGTGCCAGTTGAACTCCTTGTATGTCATGAAGCAAATACCAAACTCCCAGTGTAGCAGCAAGAAACACCACGAAAAGTGGAGGATGACCAAATGGCTTCAAAGTCCACACGGGGAGTCACATTGCCCGAAGTGGCCACAGTTTACCTACAAAGAGAGACTTCAGCACTGGTGCCTCATGTTCATTGGAAAATAAGAAACCATGTCCTCTAGGTCACATAGATGCAGACCCAGCTTTGATGGTCTCACAACAAAGGTAGGTAAAGCTCCTGACAAAAACATATATTTCAAGTGCACAACCTCAGGGGCAGTTTCTCAAGAAGTCTTTAGTCCAGCAGAGCTCCATGTTTGTGAAGTGTTTACCCTGTTCCTTACTTTTGGAAACTCATCAACCACTTGCAAAGTTGTGAAATCATGAGCATATTCAATTCCAGATATGTACTCACAGATTTTTTACCTCTTTTCATATAATTGTGAATTACTTAAGGTGAGGGTAAGTCAAGGCATTGTTCAGGATGAGAGTGGAAAGATTTTTTGTATCACAATTTTGCATACACTTTGGATTAATTTTCCTAGTTGAACAACATTATACATAAATCCATGTTCAGTATAATAAATATTTTTGCATCCGTGGATGATATATATTTCACTATGAATTTCAATTGGCATACATATTGCTACTTTTTAATGTCTTTGTTTTTTTTGTATATATATATATATATATATATATATATATATATATATATATATATATATCTCCTATCCAGATTTTTCAAAATATATGTGTTTTATTATACACTCTCTAAATTCTATTATGTTCATATATGTGGATGTATAATCAACTTTTCACAAGATTATACTCAGAAATATTCATCCACCTGAAATACATATTTGTTTCCTAATACAGACAACTAACTTCAGTGAACGATGCATACAAATCCTAATATTTCTACAGTAACAGACTCAGTTTTACATCAATGCAAGTAGATTTCTATGGGGCATGACATGTATTTTGACGTTCATTTTTATTCAAGACATGTACGTTGCTATTTCTTCAGTTTATGCACATCATATGATATATATTTCATCCACAAGTTAGCATATTTATAGGCATTTGTTTCACTTTCAATCACTTCCTGCTTCAGAACAAATGTATTCCTCCATGTTTCTTGACTGGTCGTTTCATGAGACTACTTTCTAAACACATTATTTTTGAATTACATAATCACTTTTGAAGCAAAAATCACACCCTTCATGATAAACCATAACCATAATATTACCATTAGATGTATAACTAGTTGGAATGAATGATAGTATTTCAATATAAGATTTCTTATATATTTTAAGATATCAATTCAATCCATTATTTTATGTAGAACTAGTTATATTATTAATTCACAGTGTGGTCTACTCATGCATTTTCTCTAGATTCATATACACAGGGTACATCTCTTTGTACCCCCAATACTAATTTATACATCTTCAAAATATTGCTTCAAAAAATGGTGGAAGAATTACTCATGTAACCTGATCTACATATATATTTTATCACAGTGATATTCTGGACACAAAACGCAAGGCTCACACTTATGTTTGTACCATAGCCTAAATGGAAATTGAACATGTATTACTATAAACATCCATGTCCAGGTTGTCTAATGCTCAATATCAATCCTATTGGTGACTACATATTTGTTTCTTCCTAAGATTATATATTCAAACTCAACCCTGTTGGAAATGTCTAATCCTATCACTCACATTATACTTTGCCTTATTTCCTAATGTGTCTATTGATATCTGTTTTCCTACATATTTTCCCCTGTTCATCATGTGACTGACTCTTCTCATGTGCTGACATTTACGTTCACTCTCTAACCAAAAACCTATTACTAATGAAATTTGTTCCAAAACCTATACTCACTCTTCTTCCTAAACCTACTGACTATCCCAGTTTGAGTGGATGTTCTCTTCTACATTCAATCATCCAAGGTACAAGGTCTTTTGCCATTCGATATCGAATTATGTGAGACAACTGTTCAGAATGTAATTCAAAGCTAAGTATCCCAATCAAGGGCAAAATGCCCTTCTGGGCTTCAAGTCTTACCTAGATTTCTGTTTTCATACTTATATTTCACCAATATATTCTTATAAATATTGCATGTTCCAATACCATTATTCATCTCACAGAATGATTCCTAACCCAAATGGAACATGTTATTAACCCTAAGAATGCACGGTTCCCTCAATCTAATTTTACAGAAGAACAGGGACAGAGTTTGACTTACAATACAGAAATGTAGGTGATCTTCCACCTGCTGAGAACCTCAAAGGTCCATGTAGAAATGATCCCTGGAGAAGATGTAGGCAGCTAAGAAAGACCTGAGAGAGCAAAAGTCATCTTCCATGGCAAACATCCTGGTCAGGATGAAAGGATATGTCTGAATCAGCCTCTCTCTTCTTAATGTAGAGAAGATGGACCAAACCAGGCCTTTGTGGAGAGCTGTTCCAGGAGCCTATGGTTGATCTACCATTCTAACTTGTGAAAATTTCAAAGGAAGTAGGGGCAGCCTCCGTTTCATTGGTCAATTGAAAGCAACTGTGAGGACAAAGTGTTTGCCAAGGCAGTGACCTCATTCAGTTCCTTAAAGAAATGACCACACCTCACACTTTTGGTGATGGAACACTGTGAACTTTTGATCCAGGAAGCCAGGAACCCAGAGTCAGTCCCAGTCCCAGTCCCATTGGGCTCGCTTGTTTTGATTGAACAAGGACAGAGATATTATTTTTTGGTCCTACTGTTGTGAGGATGACCAAATGCCAGGAAAGCTCTGAAAACTGGCCTTTCCAGAGAAAGCAGGTAGTGGCTCATCGCGGACTCCTGACAACTTCACAGAGTTGGCTAAGGAGACCAGATCTGAGACAGGACAGGCCATGTTGGGGGAATATATTATGGCCCACGAGTCAGACCACCCTCTGGATAGTCACAGACCTACTTGGGGGAAGGAGGTGCCTTTGTGGTTGTGGGTGTGAGTTTTTGGTTTTGTCTCATGTTCTGAGAATAGATAGGAAAGGCGGTTTGTTTGGTTTGGTATGGACTGTTTCTAGTAAGTCATGTGACAAGGCGAGTGTTTCTATGTCTGTGTGTCCCACTGTGTCCGTGGTTGTAGACATTAGAAAATAGAATGCATCAATGGATGTGTCCTGTCTAGTAGAAAGCTTCCCAGTATTCATCCTGCCCAATTTATGATTAGGCAGAAGATTGCCTTATGGATGGGCAACACCTGCTATCTTCCTAATTTCCTATTTTCTTCCTGAATTCTGGCCACACTCCAGATTAGGCTCATGGTTTTGAGTAAAAGATATGTACCACCTCCAAGCTCTGTGATATGGCCATGTACTGGATAGCTGAAGGGACTGGCGAGCACCTCAGAAAACTCAGATATCAGTTAGACCAGAAAAGTCACAGTGGAGAAACCCTGCTTTGGGCCTTTTGCTTACCTATTTTTCTTTTGCCCTGAATGTCAGGAAGGTCTTTGCCTCCAGCCACCCCTTTGTGAAGCCCTAAGAAACAGTTTTCAAATGGAAATGAATGGGCATCACCTGTGGCTCTTTGCTTAATTGCTTTGGAAAGGGATGTGTCGGAATCAGCCTCCTGGCCCTGTGTGAGGCTGTGGCTTAGATTATCAGCACCTGATGAATCTAAAGAAAGATCCCATGTGTGCATCCAAAATCAAAGGGCAAAAATTGCAGTCATTGTGGATGAAGTCTCTAGCTTTCCTCTGTAAGGTTTCTCACTTCAATCAAGTGAGAATAGGGATCCTTTGGGTCAAAAGAATTCTCCAAATCCCTGCAAAGCTTGCCAATGTGTGCTTGGATTTTCTCATGACTCCAAATCACATAAAGAATCTAAACCCCACAGTCAGAAAGCCTCAAATTGTAGAAGTGGAAAAGTATTAATGCCAGACCTATTTGATTACTCCTGGTTCACATGAAGGGTGTCCAGGCCACTGAGATTTTAGGCAAATGAGGGACAAGGGAGCTTATTTTGGACACTGTCTTTGACTGCGCCCCTAATGGAAAACTCCAGCCAAAGGTTATGAAGAAGATGAGGGCCGTGTGGGAGTGTTTTGGTTTTAATTGTGGTCATTTGTGTGGCAGTTGCAAGAGATGATTGGGTCCACCTGGGCTTGAACTCTGTTGTGATTCCCCTTAGAGACTGAGTTCTGGAACTGACCTCAGAGAAGTATTGCCATCAATTGTTTTGGGATTTTAGGAGACCACACATGAGAGTGACCATTGGAAACTGAGATCTAGGCCCAGATTGACTTTCCACAGATCACTGGGAATCTCAGTGAGGAAATCACATTATTTTATTCTGAAAGACTTGGCAGCCATAGTTGAGAGTCAAAAAACACATGGACCTCACATTGTAGAACTCAATAGGCCTGGCTTCTTGCGACCTTTTGGCCACTCTTTGGGAAGCCTTGCCCTTGAGAGTTCCCCAGAGCTTTCATTGAAATGAGCTTCCTCACCATTTAACAGGTCCTGAATATATTGAAACCCACAGTGCCTCCAACATCATCCTTGAAAAATGGCTAAACAGATACCATGAAATTTTTGAAATTCCCAAGACCAGGTGGCACTGGAGAACCTTTGGATGTCCTGATGCTGATCTTGAGTACACCAGACAGTGCCTGGATTCACTAGGTTTCATGAAAATTGTGTTGAATAGAGATGCCAGTACGTTGGAGCCTGCTGAATAGTGGGCCTAGAACAGTGCTTGGCAAGTGTGTGATAAAACATGTGGTGGGGCAATGTGGATCTGCATTTGGCTTCCAAATGGCTTGTTACTGACATGGTGCAGCCAGTAGATACTTCTGTGTAAAGGTATCTTGTTATATGGAGAGCTTTCAGGGCAATGTTCAGAATCAGGTTGCTATGGTCAAGGGGGCAAGCTATGTGGGATAGAAGCCTGGTTGGTGCATTCTCCTGCAGACCCTGACCCACCACTCGTCACAGAACTCCCTCCAGCACTGTGACACAGTTGAACTCCTTGTATTTCGTGAAGCAAATACCAAATCCCCAATGCAGCAGCAACAAACACCACGAAAATTGGAGGATGACCAAATGGCTTCACAGCCCACACTGGGAGACACTTAGCCCCCAGTGTCCACAGGTTACCTACAAAGTGAGAATTCAGCACTGCTGCCTCATTTTCATTAGAAAATAAGAAACCGTGTCCTCCAGATTACATAGATGCAGACCCAGGTTTGATGGTCTCACTACAAAGGAAGCTAAAGCTTGTGACAACAAGATATATTTCAAGTGCCCAAATTCAGAGGCAGTTTCTCAAGAAGTCTTTAGTCCAACAGAACTCCATGTTTGTGGAGTGTTCACCCTGTCCCTTACTTTTGCAAACTCCTCTACCACCTCCAAGGTTTCAAAATCCTGAGCATATTCCATTCAAGATGTGTTTTCACTGATTTTCTAATTCTTCTCCTCTAATGATGTTTTAGTTGGAGCGAAGGTACTGTCAAGGCATTGTTCTGGATAAGAGTGGAAACATTTTTGTGTAGCACATGTTTACATACACATTGTATTCATTTTCCAATTTTCCATTTGAAATACTGAATCCCTGACACTAACCCCTACCCTACTATATTCTGACTACTAATACTAATATGACGGAGAAAAATAACCCAAACAGAATGAAAATACAACCATTTCAGAGGAGGCATGGTGTATAGTTGGACTTACCTTTTGCATTATATAGGGTAGGATTTATAAATCTAGTCAATTTTTTGTTGAAATAGTTCTCCATGTTTTTTTTAAAGTTAACCACCTATGAATTCCTTTCTCCCTTTCTCTGTAGCCTATTCACCACCTGTATTTTTATATGCACAGATAGAATCCTACCTGGTACCACACGTACATTCTTGTGAGGTGGCTGACTTGGCAGATACAAATTGTAAGGGATCACTCCTCTTAAACGATGTTGGAACCGAAAATTTAAATTATGGGTGATCTTCCTACTTGAACAATATTATTCATAAATCCATGTTCAGTAAAATAAATATTTTTCTATCTGTCGATGATATATATTTCATTATAAATTTCAATTGGCATATATATTGCTGTTTTTAATGTGTGTGTGTGTATATATATATATATATATATATATATATATATATATATATATACACTCTCCATATTTTTCAACAAATGAAATATGTGTCTTATTTTACACTCATCAAATTCATTCATATTCATGTATGTGGATTTATAATCAACTTTTCACAAGATTATTCTTAGAAATATTCATTCACCTGAAATACATATTTGTTTCCTAGTACTGAAAACTAACTTCAGTGAATGGTGCATAAGAATCCTAATATTTCTACAGTAACTGACCCAGTTTAATATTAATGCAAGTAGATTCCAATCGGACATGATGTGTATTTTGACGTTCATTTTTATTCAACACTGGTAGATTAGTATTTCTTCAATTAATGCACATCATAGGATATAAATTTCATCCACAAGTTAGGAAATTTATAGGCATTTGTTTCACTATCAATCACTTTCTGCTTCAGAACACATGTATTTCTCCATGTTTCTTGACTGGTCTTTAAATGAGAAAAGGGATGGACAAGGCAAGGAAAGGCACCTAAGATAGCACCGAATACAGGGAAACAGTCCTATTTGGTTGCAACCAGATTTAAAGGGCATTGCTTCTGTTGTAATCAGTTACTTCCCTGAACCCCAAATTTAGGTTGTTTCAGAATTTTGTACCCAACATGTAAGGGAGCGGCTCAGAAGTTCACAGTCTGCAGAAGTTCAGAGAAAGCAGTTTTTGTTTCTGTTTTTTTTTTCTCTGTTCTGGGCAAGTTAACATTTTAAGGACACCTGGGAGGGGGAGAGCTTTTTTCTTCTCTTTCTTTTTTCTCCCTGCCAGCTGTTACCATGGAGTCCAGTTGGTAACTTCTTTATCTTAGAAATGTAGCCATCTCTGTGAAGCCTCAATTTGAGTCCAGAGGCCTTGTTCACATATTGCCAGCATTGTGACTGACTCTATCCAAACACATTATTTTGGATTTCCATAATCGCTTTTGAAGCAAAACTAACATATCTTCATGATAAACCATAACCCTAATATTAATATTAGATGTATAACTGGTTAGAATGAATGATTGTAAATCAATATAAGATTTTTTATATATTTTCAAATATCAATTCAATCCATAATTTAAAGTGGAAACAGTTATATTATTTATTCACTGTATGGTCTATTCATGCATTATCTCTATATTCATGGACAAAGTGTACACCTCTTTGTACACCCAATACCCATTTATATGCCTTCAAAATATTGCTCCCAGAAATGGTGGAAGAAATACTTGTGTCACCAGATCTACATATATATTTTATCACAGTAAAATTCTGGACACAAATGCAAAGGTCACACTTAGATTGTACCAAAGCCTAAATAGAAAGTGAGCATGGTTTACAAAAATCATCCATGTCAAGGTTGCCTTATGCTCTCAAATGTCAATCCTATTGGTGACTACATATTTGTTTCTTCCTAAGATTATATATTCAAACTCACCCTGTTGAAAATGTCTAATTGTATCACTCACTTTATACTTTGACTGATTTAGTAATGTCTTTATTGGTATCTGCTTTCCTACATATTTTCCTCAGTTCATTATTGTGACTGTTCTCATGTGCTGACATTTATATTCACTCTCTAACAGAACCCCTATTGCTAAAGAACTTTTGTTCCAAATCCTATACTCAGTCTTCTTCCCAAACCTACCGACTATCTTCTTAATCCTACTGGCTATCCCTTTTTGACTGGATTTTCTCTTATACATTCAATCATTCAAGTAATGTTCGTGCGAGCATCAGAGGTAGAGACCACGAAGAGACTGTCTCATGCAACAGCAAAAGGTTTATTGGAGGTCAAGCATGCTGGGGCTCAGAGCTCACAGAAATAGAGCAGAGAGCCCTGAGAACAGCTTAAGCAGAGCTTATATTTTTTCCTTGGAAAGGGCAGGGATGGAAGTTTATTGATGGGTCACGGTGAGTGGGCGGTTTGCATGTAAACGGGTGAGGGAATACATTCTGCAATTTGGCAGTTGGGGACAGCACATTCTGGGAACAAAATTAGCAAACAGTTCTCAATATTTCAACAGTGTTTTTGTTAAGCATACAGAAAAATAGGAAGTTACAAGTACCTATTTTGTTAACCTTTCATTCCCCACTTCTTCTTCTGGCTACTTATAATTATAAAAGTGATCAAGGCTGGTGTCACATTCTATGTCTGCAAGTGGGTTATTACCATAAGTTTAACTTGTCCAATTTGAGTTTGGAGAAAAAAAATTACACGTTTGAGCAAACAGGGTTTTATACTTTGCAGTAATATGAGGATTATTATTGGACCGGCCATGGTTGATAAAAACATAGTTAACCAGAGGGAATGTATGGATCAGAATCAAACCACCCTTTTTGGGCCTCTCTCAGTGACGCTCTTCAAGGTGTCTTTTTAATTTACTCATAGATTTTTTTTACAACTCCAGTATGGTCGGCATAAAAACAATATTTTTCCCTCAATGCAGCACAAAGGCCCCCTTCTCTCATGAATGGGCGGTCCAACCCTCGACTGTTCTGTAAAACAACTTCAGAAGGAGAGGATAAATATTCCTGCAAAGATGTGATGGAGGTTTCTACTATCTTTAAGTTTTGTTCTATTGCTGCTTCTAATTGGGTCATTTGTTGTGTCCCATGGACTAGGGCAGGGGTTTCTGTGCCCACCCCTGCAGCAACTCCTATTCCTAATAGGATGGCTAAAGTTAGGGATATATGTTCCCAGCGGAACCGTGTTGTATGCCCGCCTGTTTGAATTTCAAATGAACCTGCATCATTATAGAGCACTCTGGGAAACATCTGCACCATTACACAATTAATCACATCTGTTGACCATTTCATGAAAACATAAACAATGTTTAAGTATATAGGATTATACTGTTGTAGGGACAGACAAGGCAAGGCACCTAAGATAGCACCGAAAACAGGGAAACAGTGCTATTTGGTTGCAACCGGATTCAGAGTGCATTGCTTCTGTTGTAATCAATTAATGCCCTGAACCCCAAGGTTAGGTAGTTTCAGAATTTTGTACCCAACATGAAAGAAAAGAGGCTCAGAAGTTCACAGTCGGCAGAACTTCACAAAAAGATTTTTTTTTCTGTTATTTCCTCTGTTCTGGGCAAGTTAACTTTTCAAGGACACCTGGGAGGGGGAGAGCTTTTTCTTCCTTTTCTTTTATCCTCCTTCAGCTGTTACCATGAAGCCCAGTTGGTATTTTTTATTTTAGAAATGTAGCCATCTCTGTGAAGCCCCAGCTCAAGGCCAGAGGCCTTGTTCACATATTGTGTGAAAAACTATTAAGGGGTTGTCTAGCTTAGAAGTGCTGATTTTTCCAAGCAGTGGCCAAGTATAACAGGGCAACAGAAAAAGAGCAAGTTTATCTACACTGAACTCTTTTATAGGGACTCTTTTGCTGAAAGTTCTAAAGTCATCCATGGTGAAGACTTCTGGAGAAGTTCAGTTAAGATTTTTCTGTGGGCCTGGTATAGAGGGGAAAGACGGGGAAGGCGAAAAATGAGAGCAGCTCCGGGGATCTGAGAATGAGAAAAGAGAGATGAAAAAGCATAATGGAAAAGGGGTTTGGGATTTTCCTAGGAACAAAATCTTGAGCAGTAGAACAGGTAGAACAGAGGGGAAGACGGGAGTGAGTATCCCAGAAAGCCTGGGAGGGATTTTAAATTCTTAGTAACCTGTTTTCAGTGATGACAAAGCAACTTTAAAGGCCATTTTTATTACATCTTGGATAGGGGTCTGAGGGCTCTTCTGAGGGTTACCTGGTAAGAGGACCTGGGGAGACCGGGTGTAGGCACTGACAGGAGAAGAGAGGAATGAGTGTTTAGAGCGGTACCTCAGTACCTGCTACCTCAGCAAGGGAGCAATGATCTGAGAACTGGCGGAGGTTTGGGTTTTTGATCTAGTAACTGGAGGAGAGAAATCAGGTTGCTGAGGTGGGACTGACAGTAGAGAGTCTGGAGCAGAAGCCTGAGGGTGAGGATCTATTGGAGATGCATAGTTCAGGAAGTGAGCGAAGGAGGTAAAAGGCCTCCACATAGGGGAATTTCCTTTCATCCTCTTGAGCACTTGCAGAAGTTAAAAAGGTAACACAGAATTTGAGGATCTAGAGACTCCTCTGGGGGCCATCAGTTTTGGTTGTCTAATTGGTAATATGGCCAATGCTGTGTACTGAATTTGATGAGGATTTTGCATTCCACCAGGCAGCCCCTGTATGCTCAAATCCCCATCACTTACAGAAGAAGTTAGCTTTCCCTCCACACAGCCATGGCTGTTTGTGGCTTTGATAGTCTGCTGGGCAAACATACTAATCTAGTCTAGCCAACCTGCATCTGGCTCACGTGTCCCTAAATCCCTAATGTTTGTTTCCATTATCTATGGTATGGAAGGGATTTAATTGAATTTTAGTGGGATTTTCATCAGCGATATCCTAATAGGAAAGACTTATAGCCAGCTGACAAATGTCTGGGTGGAGAGCTAGCCACCAGGTCCCTAAGGGAGCTGTATACGAGTTAGAGCATACTTCTTGTCTAGTAGGATTTGTGATAAGCCATCGCTGCTGAACGGGCGGATGAGCGTTAGGTGTACTGGTGGCCAAGGGGAGAGTCTACAGCCTTATCCACATAGCGAATATGCAATTTGAAATGGTTACCAGTCTTTCCCAGTTTCCAGGCAGAGTCTGGACAGGGCGCAGGCTTGAGATGAGAGGCATGGATCCAGGAAGTGTTTCCGGCTACTTTTACCGCTGTAGGTGTTATAATTAGCACCTGGTATGGTCCTTTCAAGCAGGGTTCCAGGGATGACACCTGATGTTGTCTTATGTAGATGAAGTCCCTTACTTGATATCAATGTGGAGTCCCCTTGTCCCCAGGTTGCAAGGCAGTTGTCAGCTGTTTTCACCGGTATCATTGAGTTCTTTCAAGAGATTTAATTCTGTCAAGCAAGGGGGTGTGGAAGGCATCGTTAGGTCTTAGAGTTGGGGTTACATGCCTTACTGGAGGAGGTGCACCATAGAGAAATTCATAGGGGGTGAGTTTACACAAAGAAACAGAGGGAGTATTTCTTGCATGAAACAGTGGATAAGGCAGGGGCATAGTCTAATATTTTATGCCGGTCTCTAAGCTTAATTTCGTTAAGGTCTCTTTAATGGTTCAATTTATTTTTTTTTCCTGTCCTGAGCTCTGGGGTCTAGAAGCACAATGTAACTTCCAATTAATCCCCTGGGTCCTGGCTAAGCCCTCACTTACCTGGGCCATGAACACCGTTCAATTATCAGACCCTATTACCTTAGGCAGGCCTTGTCTTGAAAAAATATCTTAATATCTTTCAGGATCTTCTTGACCACCGTTTGAGCCGGTTTTTTTTTTTTTTTTGTGAGAAAGGATTCAATCCATCCTGAAAATTTATCTACAAAGACTAGGAGATATTTAAGTCTATACCTTGCTGGCTGAATTTCAGTAAAGTCTACTTCCCAGAATTGTTCTGGTCTGGTTCATCGTAGGTGCTTTCCTGCAGGAAGCTTGGAAGGGTAAGCATTAACCAATTGACAGAACCGACAGGCTTTTGTTACCCGTTCAGTTATTTTTTTTCACTGTGAGTAAGTTAGTCGAAATCTCTGTTCCTGATCTTTCAGGAATGCCTGCAGTTTCTTTGAACCAAGGTGAGTAAGTTGATGTACATTTTTAACATAGTGTAGGGCTTTCTGAAATTGCAGGCTGGGCTCAGTGAAGTTGAGGAGTTCAGTGTCAGTGTTCTTAAATGTTATCAAAAGCTTGCTGGTGCTCAAGGGTCCATTGGAATTGGGCATCCTTATTTAACAACGGGTATAAAGAAGCAGCTAAGAACACAAACCCAGGTATCCATAACCTGAAAAGGCAGCAGTCCCAAGAAACTCTCTGTGTTGTCTCCTGTTAGATGGAAGTGGTATCTGCACAACGGTTTGTTTTCTGGGCTCAGTGAGCCATCATTTCCGCCCCTAAGGGAATAACCCAGGAAGATTACTTCTTGCTGGCAAATTTGGGCCTTTTTGGCAGAAGCTCTATACCCGAGTTGAGCAAGCTCGGATAATAGTGCTTGGGTCCCAGACTCACAGTTTTCCTTGTTGTTAGCTGCCAGTAGCAGGACATCCACATATTGAAGCAGGGTGACTTTGGGGTGCGTAATTCTGAAGTTGTTGAGATCTCTGTGGAGGGCTTCATCAAAGAGACTGGGGGAGGTTTTGAACACCTGTGGGAGTCTAGTCCAAGTTAGTTGACCAGAAGTTCCGTTATCTGGGTCTACCCACTCGAAAGCAAACAGCAACTGACTATCTTTATGCAGAGGCAAGCAAAAGAAAGCATCTTTTAAGTACAGAACAGTATACCATTTTCACTCAGCAACAGCAAAGTGTTTATTGGGGTTCCAGCATGCTGGGGCTCAGAGCTCACTTGACTAGAGCAGAGAGCCCTGAGAACAACTTAAACAGAGCTTATATAATTTTTTGGAGCGGGCAGGGAGGGAAATTAATTGATGGGTCAGGGCAAGTGGGCAGTTTTTGTGCAACCGGGTGAGGGAGTACACTCTGCAGTTTGGTAGTTGGGGACAGCACATTTTGGGAACAAAATTAGCAAACAGTTCTCAAGATTTCAACAGTGTTTTGTTAAGCATAAAGAAAAACAGGAAGTGACAAATACCTATTTTATTAACCTTTCACCAAAGCAAAATGAAAAGTGAGCATGGATTATTAAAAACAACCATGTCCTGGTTGCCTAATGCTCTCAAATGTCAATCCTATTGGTGACTACATATTTCTTTCTTCCTAAGATTATATATTCCACCTCAACCATATTGAAAATGCCTAATCCTATCACTCACATTATACTTTGTCTGATTTCCTAATGTCTCTATTAATATCTGCTTTCCTACATATTTTTCCCCAGTTCATCATTGTGACTGACTCTTTATATGTGCTCATATTTACTTTCACTCTCTACCCGAAACCCTATTGCTAATGAACCTTTTGTCCAAATCCTATACTCACTCTTTTTTCTAAACCTACTGACCATCTTCCTATTCCTATCGACTATTCCTTTTTGACTGGATGTTCTCTTGAACATTCAATCATCCAAGGTACAAGGTCCTATGCCATTGCATATTGATTTATCTGAGACATCTGTGCAGAACATAATTCAAAGCTAAGTATACCACTAAAGGGCCCAATGTCCTTCTGGCTTCAAATCGTACCTAGAATTTTGGTTTCACACTTATATTTCACCTATATATTCTTGTGAATATCGCAGGTACCCAATACCATTATTTGTCCAGCAGAATAATTTCTAACCCAAATAGAATATGTTATTAACCCTAACCATACACTGTTCCTCAATCTAACTTTGCAGAAGAGCAGGGAAAGAGTTGGTCTTACAATACAGGAATGTACGGGATCTTCCACCTGCTGAGAACCTCAAAGGTTGATGCAGAAATGATCCCTGGAGAAGATTTAGGCAGCTATGAAGGGCCTGAGAGAGCAAAAGTCATCTTCCAAGGCAAACAACCTAGTCAGGATGAAGGGATGTATCTGAATCAGCCTCTCTCCTCTTGATATAAAGAAGATGGACCAAACCAACCCTGTGTGGAGAGCTTCTCCTGGGTGCCTATGGTTGATATACAATTCTAACTTCTGAAAGTGTCACAGGAAGTAGTGGCAGCCTCCATCTCAAGGGACCCTTGAATGCAACTGTTAGGACAAAGTTGTTGCCAGGGCAGTGACCTCATTCTGTTCTTGAAGGAATTGACCTACCTCACTTCTTGGGGGATGGAACTCTCTGAACTTGGGATCCAGGAAGCCAGGCACAAAGAGCCAGTACCCGTCCCATTCCCAGTAGGCTCACTTGTTTGGATTTAACAAGGACAGAGTCTGTCTTTCTTGGTACCTAAAGATTTGAGGATGGCCAAATTCAAGTAGACCTCTGAAAATGGGCCTTTCCTGAGACAGCAGGTAGTGGTCAGCACAGGCTCCTGACAACTTCACAGAGTTGGACAAGGAGAACAGATCTGAGACAGGACAGGCCATTTTGGGGAAACATAGTATGGCCCACCAGTCAGAGGACACTTCGGATAGTCACAGACTTACTTGGGGGAAGGAGGTGACTTTTTGAGTGTGGTTGTGAGTTTGTGGTTTTGTCTCATGTTCTGAGAATAGGTAGGAAAGGCTGTTTGTTTGGTTTGGAGTGAACTGTTTCTAGAAAGTCCTTTGACAAGGTGAGTGTTTCTAGGTCTGTGTATCCCAGTGTGTCTGTGGTTGTAGACATTAGAAAAGAGCATGCATCCATAGATGTGTCCTGTCTAGTAGAAAGCTTCCCAGCATTCATTCTTCCCAATTTATGAATGGACTGTGGCTCGCCTTATAGAAAGGCAACACCTACAACCTTCTTAATTTCCTGTTTTCTTCCTGAATTTTGGCCACTCTCCAGAATAGGCTCATATTTTTGTGTCAAAGATATGTACCACCTCCAAGCTCTGTGACATGGCCATGTACTGGTTAGCTGAAGGGAATGGCGAGCATCTCAGAAAACTCAGATATCAGTGTGACCAGGAAAGTCTCAGTGGAGAAACCATGCTTTGGGCCTTTTGCTAACCTATTGTTCTGTTGTCCTGAGTGTCAGGAAGGTCTTTGCCTCAGGCCACCCTTTGTGAAGCCTGAAGAAAACAGTTTTAAAATGGAAATAAATGGGCATCACCTGTGGCTCTTTGCTTAATTACTTTGGAAAGGGATGTGTCTGAATCAGCCTCTTGGCCCTTTGTGAAGCTATGGCTTAGATTCTCAGTGCCTGATGGATCTAAAGAAAGATCCAATGTGTGCATCCAAAAGCAAAATGGCAAAAATATCAGTCATTGTGGATGAAGTCTCTCACCTTCCTCTGTTATTTTCCTGATGTCCATCAAGTGAGAATAGTGATCTTTTGTGTCAAATGAGTTCTTCCAAGCCCTGCAGAGGTGCTTCAGTTTTCTCATGACTCCAAATCACATAAGGAATCTATACCTGACAGTCAGTAGGCATCAAATTGGAGAACCAGAGCAGTATTAACGGCAGACCTATGTGATCAATTCTGGTTCACTGGAAGGGTGTCCAGGCTACCCTGAGGTTAGGCAAATGAGGGGCAAGTGAGCTTATTTTGGACACTCTCTTGGACTGCGCCATTCATGGAAACCTCCAGCCAGACGTTATGATGAGTGTATATATGAAAAAAGATGAGGGCCTTGGGGGAGTGTTTTGGTTTTAATTGTGGTCATTTGTGTGGCGGTTGGAAGAGATGACTGGGTCCATCTGGGCTTGAACTCTGGTGTGATTCTGCTCAGAGACTAAGTTCTGTAACTGACCTCAGAGAAGTAATTGCTTTGGAAAGCGATGTGTCTTAATCAGCCTCATGACCCTGTGTGAGGCTGTGGCTTAGAATATCAGCACAAAATGGATCTAAAAAAGATCCCATGCATGCATCCAAAACAAAAATGGCAAAAAGAGCAGCCATTGTGGATGAAGTCTCTGGCCTTCCTTTGTAAAGTTCAGAAAGAATAAAAGAAATTGAAATTGAAACGTAAAGAACCAGGTTTTGTAAAGTTTACAAGCTGCACTGAGAACCTGAAATTCCTGAGTCAGTAAAGACAATTCTTTGATGTGTCCATTAGATGTGAGTTGAAATCTTCCCAGACGACCTTGTTACTTAACAACCCCTTCCCAGAAACCGTGCAGCTCAGCACATATACATCTCAGGGCTTCAACCAATCAGTTTAAATGTCTACCCCTTCACAAGGCTGACCAATCACCCCCTGCCCGACCTGTTCCCGCCAATGAATGTGCTAATCATGTTTTGGAGTTGTTCTTTGATTTTCCCAGGGTACATGGTAATTTGCTAAAGGAGGCTAAGATGTATGTAAAGTCCCTGCCCTCTCTAAAGAATGTATATAAACTCTGCTCAAATTGTTCTCTGGGCTCTTTGTTGTTTTCTTTTCTGATGTGAGCTCTGAGCCCCAGCATGCTGGACCCCGAATAAACCCTTTTCTGTTTCATGAGAAAGTCTCTTGGTGGTGTTTTTCTCCGACCTTCGCCCCACCTTTTCATCTGGAGGCCCCAGGTGAGATATTCGGCAGCAGCGGACCAAAGACGCCAACTGACTTCTCTTAGGGTAAGTAAGGCGCCTGTTTCTTGTTTTGGGTTTCCGTTTAAGGCGTGGCAAAGTTGCTGTGGGTGAGGGCATTAGGTCTCTCCTATGTTGGCTGACAGAAGTGTCACAGAGCCAAAGGTCACGTCCCTGGGGGCACTCCAGAGGACTTGGGAAATCAAGGAATAGTAGTTTCCTCAACTGGGTTATATTTTGCTTCAGGATTCGGTTTTCCAGCCCAAAAGGTTTTGCCAGCTACTCAGTTTTGTTCATTGTCCTGAACTCAGGTTGAGTTTACTGTCTGTATTTATTGTCTAACCCATCAGGTTTTGCCAGTTACTCAGTTCTAATCGTTGTCTTGGACTCATGGTAAACGTTTACTGTTTGTCATTGTGTGTGTCGAGTTTGTGTCTTCACTGTCCCTGTTTGAGTAACTTCCATTATGGGACAAAGCACTTCTATGCCTCTGTCCCTGACCCTTGATCATTGGACTGATGTCCGCTCAAGGGCCCAGAATCTTTCTTTTTCAGTAAAACGCCAGAGCTGGCAGACTCTCTGAGCTTCAGAATGGCCCATCCTGGGCGTCGGATGGCCACCAGAAGGATCCTTCCACTTCCCTCTAATCCGAAAAGTCAGAAATATTGTCTGTTAGCTGGGGCCACGTGGCCACCCAGATCAACAGACATATACCCCTTCCCTCATGATTATATCATTCAAACCTTCCACAACTCCCGCTCTCCCCACCATTCTCCCTGAGTCACAAGACTGGATACTCTTCCCCCTCCTCATTCTCTACCCTCGCTCCCCAACCCCCAACATGTTCCAGATGATCCTCCCGCCGCTGACTCAGCCTCTCAGCTGCTAGAGGCAATTGGGCCAGACTCAAGCCCTCCAGGGGACTTCCCTGCAGCAGCAGCAGCCCCTCCTCCCCTGGAGGAAGCTGGGCCACCTAAAGGAACCCGGCGGTGATGGATAATAGAAAACTCAGAATCCCCTGTGATGCTCCCTCTCCGTCCCTACGGGCCAATGAACCGTCCCAACTGGGAACCCAACAACTTTGAAGGTAGGTAGCATCTGTCCACTTATCGCCGGGCTCTAATAGCGGGTATAGCGGGTCACCAAGCGACCGCCAGAGGGCCGACTAATTTGGCCAATGTAAGAGAGATTATCCAAGGGCCTAATGAGTCTCCCTGTATGTCTCAGGAGAGAATTATGGAAGCATAAAGGAAATATACTTCTTTTGATCCTCAGGCAGAGGACCAAAAGGCATCTGTTGCAATGGCCTTTATCGAGCAGGCTGCCCTAGATATTAAGAGAAAGTTACAATGTCTAGATGGATTACAAGATATGATGTTAAGAGATTTAGTCAGAGAACCTGAGACAGTATATTATAAGAGAGAAATTGAGGAGGAGAAGGAACAGAGGAGAGAGAAGGAAAGGGAACAAAAGAAGGATGAAAGGAGCAAAAGGCAGACTAAAGCATTGGCTAAGGTTTTGTTCACAGCAAAAAATACTCCAGAAGGTTAAATGCAGGGAGACAGAAAGGGATACCTGGGCCCACGCCAAAGGCTGCCCCTGGCATCAGATCAATGTGCCTACTGAAAAGAAAAAGGACACTGAGCCAAAGAGTGGCCCAAAAAGGAGCAGCCACACGAGCCCGCCATGCTGACTCTAGAAGAGGACTAAGAAAGTCGGGGCTTGGATCCCCTCCCCGATCTCAGGGTAACATTTGAAGTGGAGGGGATTCCAGTGAACTTTGAAATGGATACAGGAGCAGGATACTCAGCCCTTAAGACCCCACTGGGCCCCCTATAAATAAATAAATGGTCCCTAGTTCAAGGGGCTAATGGCAGTAGATATCAGGCTTGGACAAAAAAGAGGATTATGAACCTAGTAAATGGAAAAGTCCACACTCTTTTCTAGTAATCCCAGAATGTCCAGCCCCATTGATGAGCAGGGATCTGCTTACCAAACTCTGGTATAGAATAACCTTTATCCCTGATGGTCCCCAAGTGGAGTTTCTAAAGCCTTCAGTAAAAGCTCCCATAGTCACGGCTTTGACTATGTCCGTAGAAGGTGAACATCACTGTTCGTGTCCCCTAGAACTGATCAACAAAGCAAACTCGCACAGAAATGGATAAAAGATTATCCTAATGTCTGGGCAGAAACTGCTGGGTTAGGTCTAGCCCTTAAACAACCTCCAATAGCAGTATAATTAAAAACCTCTGCCTCTAGAATCAGTGTTAAACAATATCCCCTAAGCAAAGAAGCTAAGGATAGGATAAGGCCCCATATTCAGAAATACCTGACTCTTGGGGTCTTAAGGCTCTGTCAATCAGCCTGGAATACCCCGCTGCTACCAGTTAGAAAGCTAGGAACTGGGGACTACCATCCTGTTCAAGACCTAAGAGAGATCAACAACAGAGTGCAGGACATTCACCCCACAGTACCCAACCCATATAATTTGCTTAGCACTCTGAATCCGGAGCGGGAATGGTACACTGTGCTGGACTTAAAAGATGCTTACTTCTGCTTGCCCCTACATAAGGACAGTCAGTTGCTGTTTGCTTTCAAGTGGATAAACCCAAAAACTGGAACATCTGGCCAATTAACCAGGACTAGATTCCCACAGGAGTTCAAAATCTCCCTCACTCTCTTTGATGAAGCCCTCCACAGGGACTTCAACGACTTCAGAACTGCCCATCCTGAAGTCACCCCACTCGAATATGTGGATGATCTGCTACTGGCAGCCGACACCAAGGAGAACTCTGAGTCTGGGACCCAAGCACTATTATTCGAGCTTGCTCGGCTTGGATATAGGGCTTCTGCCAAAAGGCCCACTTTTGTCAGCAAGAAGTAATCTTCCTGGGTTATTCTCTTAGGGGTGGCAAACGATGGCTCACTGAGCCCAGAAAACAAACCGTTGTGCAGATACCTCCCGCTTCTAATAAGAGACAACACAGAGCGTTTTTTGGGACTGCCAGCTTTTGCAGGTTATGGATTCCTGTGTTCGCATCTCTGGCTGCACCTTTATACACTCTGATAAAAGGGGATGCCCACTTCCAATGTACCCCTGAGTACAAACAAGCTATTGATAATGTCAAAAAAAGGTGCTGCTCTCTGCTTCAGCCTTAGCACTACCAGATGTAGATAAACCCTTCAATCTCTACATAGAAGAAAAGAAAGGAATAGCACGGGGAATGCTCACTCAGACATTGGGACCTTGGAAATGGCTAGTAGCATTCTTATAAAAAAAACTGGACCCAGTGGCTAGCGTGTGGCCCCTTTGCTTAAGAGCTATAGCAGTGGCAGCCCTTCTAATAAAAGATGCTCATGAATGAACGTTGCGACAGAAGCTCACCATTATTGTCCCCCATGCCCTGGAGAGCATCATCTGCCAGCCTCCAGAGAGGTGGCTATCAAACTCCAGAATTAAGCACTACCAGAGCCTCTTGCTTGACAAAGACAGTATAATGCTGGGACCCCCTGTTCCACTCAACCCGGCTACACTGCTGCCAGAAGTATCATCAGGACCCGTCGCTCATGAGTGTCAAAACATACTGGCAGAGAAAAACAGTATACGACAAGACTTGAAGGATCAGCCACTGCCTCGCCCTGAAGTCGTATGGTTTACGGACGGCAGCAGCTTTCTCCAAGACGGTAAGCGGCGGGCTGCACGAGCAGTACTTAGCAAAACTAATGTCATCTGACCTCTGGTCTCCCAGAAGGGACATCAGTCCAAAAAGCAGAACTGATTGCTCTTACGAAAGCATTGGAACTAGCAACAAGCAAAAGGGCAACCATATACACTTACAGCCGCTATGCATTTGCCACTGCTCATGTGCACAGGGCTATTTACCAGCAAAGAGAATAGTAACCTCTTCCAGGAAAGAAATAAAGAATGAAGATGAGATCCTCCACCTTCTCTCAGCAGTGCAGGGCCCTAAAGAACTAGCTATAGGGCACTGTCCAGGGCCCCAGAAGGGAAACGACCCCGTGGTGGTTGGAAACAGAAGGGCAGATGAGGAAGCTTAATTGCCAGCCCTAAACGAAGTGACTCTGTTAACTTTTTCCCCATGGGGGGGAACAAAAATCAGGAGACTTGGCAGCTCCGGAACCTTCAGGCAACTTATCATCTGAGGAGACAGATACAGAACTCTGGGACCCTACAGAGCCAACTTTACAATTTCAAAAAGCCCACCTTTATGTCAAAGACTTACACTAGCTCACCCACTTAGACTCAAAGAAGTTGTAGGCACTCTTAAAGGACCGAAGAAAGGACTTATTATTGACTGACTCAAAGAGGAAAGAAATAGCTGAGCAGGTGACTAGAGCTTGTCAAGTCAGTCAATTAGTTAATACTTACCAATCCAAGCTTCCTGCAGGAAGCACTTACGAGGAACCAGACCAGGACAATTCTGGGAAGTGGACTTTACTCAAATTAAGCCAGCAAGTTATGGACTTAAATATCTCCTAGTCTTTGTAGGTACTTTTTCAGGATGGGTCGAAGCCTTCCCCATGAAGAAAAAAACGGCTCAGATGGTGGTCAAAAAGATCCTAGAAGACATTTTTCCAAGGTCCGGCTTGCCTAAGGTAATAGGGTCCGACAATGGACCGGCATTTGTAGCCCAAGTAAGTCAGGGATTCGCCAGGACCCTGGGGATTAATTGGGAGTTACATTGTGCTTATAGACCCCAGAGCTCAGGACAGGTAGAAAGGATGAATAGAACCATCAAAGAGACCTTAACGAAATTAAGCCTGGAGACAGGCATAAAATATTGGACTATGCTCCTATCTTATGCACTGTTTCCTGCAAGAAATAACCTCTATGCCTCTTTGTGTAACCTCACCAATTATAAAATTCTCTATGGTGCCCCTCCTCCAGTAAGGGACCTAACCCCAACTCGAGACTTAATGATTCCTTTCACACACCCTTGCTTGACAGACTTAAAGCCCTTGAACAAACCCAGCACCCAGCGATACCTGTGGAAATAGTTGGCCACTGCTTATCAGCCTGGAGACAAAGAAACCCCACATTGTTATCAAGTGAGAGACTTAGTCTACGTGAGACGGCATCAGGTGTCATCCCTGGAACCCCGCTGGAAAGGACCATACCAGGTGTTTCTTATAACACCTACAGTGGTGAAATTGGATGGGATCACTTCCTGGATACATGCCTCACATCTCAAGCCTGTGCCCTGTACAGATTCCGGCTGGAAACTGAAACTGACTGGTAACCCTCTCAAATTGCGTGTCTGTCGTGTGGATAGGGCTATGGATTCTTCCCCTGGCCACCAGCATTCCTAATCCCCATCAGCCTGTTCAGCAACAATGGCAAGTTATAAATCCTACTGGGCAAGTAGTGTGGTCTATTTCACATACAGCCGCCTTATGGACTAGGTGGCCATCTCTCCACCGAGACATTTGTCAGCTTGTTATAGGCCTCTCTGACTGGGATCTCCCTGACATAGAGGACCCCACACATATCCCACTCAAACCCAAACCAGGGCAACATAGACCACCTTACCCCATGAATTATGGATGTCATCTCCCCAACTGAGGTGTAAACTAGCCAGTCTTGATTTTTATGTGTGCCCAGCTGATTTCCGAAGTTGCAAACAGGCCCAAACCTGTGGAGGACCCATTGACTTTTATTGTAGATCTTGGGGATGTGAACAAACGGGAGTGCATGGTGGAACCCAAACTCTCCAGACAGTATGATTCAGGTAGGACCAAATGACACCTGGATTGATCCCAAGAAATGTGCCGCTAGCCAAGCGGTGTCAAAAACTCGCTGTGGAAAGAATAGTCTATGTTACCCCCTCAAATAACTTTCACATCCAAAGGAAGGGGATACCTCAGAACAACATGGCCTATGGGAAATACTAGGGGAATGCGATTTTATATTTATGGCCCTGGTTATGACTTTGCTCTCTGGTTCACCATCCAGCTTAAAAAGGAAGAAAAGCCCACAGCAATAGGGCCCAATCCCCTCAAGCCAGGAATTAAACCTCCTAAACCTCCCATGCCTAGATCTACCAGAACCCATCTACCATCTCATACTTCCTGGTTTCGGTCTTTGCCTACATTCCCAGTCCAGAATACAGCTGACTCCTCCCCCTGGGAACTAATTAAAGGAACCATTATGGTACTGAACTCCACACAATCAGAACTCCTTGCATTTCAGCCCAGGTATTAGATAGCTCTGTAAATTATTGTGTAATGGTGCAGATACTCCCCAGGGTGCTCTATGATGATGCAGAATAATTTGAAGATCTACTAGGGGGACTAACAACCTGATTTCACCGGGAGCCAGTGTCTCTTACTCTAGCCATCCTACTGGGGATAGGAGTTACTGCAGGAGTGGGTACGGGAACAGCTGCTATGATCCGTGGGTCACAACAAATGGCCCGATTAGAAACAGCAATAGATCAAGACTTGAAAACGTTAGAGACCTCCATCACAGTTTTGCAGGAATCCTTAACCTCTCTCTCTGAGGTTGTTTTACAGAAAAGGCAAGGATTAGACCTCCTCTTCATGAGGGAGGAGGGCATCTGTGCTTCACTGAGAGAAGAATGCTGTTTTTATGCTGACCATAGTGGAGTTTTAAAGAATCCATGAGTAAATTGAGAAAATGCCTTGAAGAGCACCAGAGAGAAAGTGAGATTCAACAAGGGTGTTTTGAGTCATGGTTTACCCAGTCCTCTTGGTTAACTAAACTTTTATCAGACTTAGCTGGACCCCTGATCATCCTTATGGTGTTACTAAATGTGGGACCTTGTTTGCTAAACTGCATAGTTTCCTTTCTCCAGGTTCAGATTGGGCAGGAAAAAACTCATGGTAATCAGATAAAAATACTATCCACTGGCAGAAATAGAATCTGAGAACCCGCAATAATTATGATTCATTACTTTTAAGATTAAAAGTAGTCAGAAAAAGGAGTGGAAAATGAAAGAATAAAAGAAATTTAAATTGAAACGTAAAGAACCAGGTTTTGTAAAGTTTCCAAGCTGCACTCAGAACCTGAAATTCCTGTGGCAGTTAAGACAATTCCCAGAACTGCCCATTAGATGTGTGTTGAAATCTTCCCTGACCACCTAGTAGCTAAACAACCCCTTCCCAGAAACCCTGCAGCTCAGCACGAATACATCTCAGGGCTTCAACCAACCAGTTTAAATGTATACCCCTTCTCAGGGCTAAAAAATCACCCCCTGCCCGACCTGTTCCCGCCAATGGATGTGCTAATCTTGTTTTAGAGTTGCTATTTGATTTTCCTGAGGCGTATGATGATTTCCTAAAGGAGGCTATGATGTATGTAAAGTCCCTGCCCTCTCTAAAGAATGTAGATAAACTCTGCTCAAGTTGTTCTCGGGGATCTTTTTTCTTTCCTCCTCTGGAGTGAGCTCTGAGCCCCAGATGCTGGACCCCCAATAAACCATTTCTTTTGGCATGAGACAGTTTCTTGTTGGTCTTTTCCTCCAACGTTCGATGACCTTTTCAGTTCCTGACTACCTTCAAGTGAGAATAGCAATCCTTTGAGTCAAATGAGTTCTTCAAAGACCTGAAGAGGCTAGCCCATAGGTGCTTGGGTTTTCTCATGACTCCAAATCACAGTAAGAATATATACCTGACAGTCAGTAGGCCTCAAATTGGAGAAGAAGAGCAGTATTAGCAGCAGGGCTATTTGATCATTCCTGCTTCAAAGGATGGGGTCCAGGCCACCCAACGCCCTTATGGACTTCAAATCTTACCTAGATTTCTGTTTTCATACTTATATTTCACCGCATATTCATGTAAATATCACAGGTTTCCAATACCATTATTTATTCTGCAAAATGATTCCTAATCGAAATCGAACCTGTTATTAACCTTAACCATACACTCTTCCCTCAATCTAACTTTACAAAAGAACAGGGAAATTGTTGATCTTACAATACAGGAATGTAGGCGATCTTCCACCTGCTGAGAACCTCAAAGTTCCATGCAGAAATCATCCCTGAAGAAGATGTAGGCACCTATGAAGCATGTGAGAGAGCAAAAGTCAACTTCCATGTCAAACAACCTGGTCAGGATGAAGGAATGTGACTGAATCAGCCTCTCTCTTCTTAATGTAGATTAAATGGACCAAACCAGGCCCAGGCCTGTGTGGAGAGCTGTTCCTGGGTGCCTGTGGTTGATATACCATTCTAACTTGTGTAAGTGTCACAGGAAGTAGGGGCAGACTCCATCTCATGGGACCCTTGGAAGCAACTGTTAGTACAAATTGGTTGCCAAGGCAGTGACCTCATTCATTTCCTGAAGGAAGTCACCTACCACACTTCCTTGGTGATTGACTGCCAGGCACCCAGAGAAGTCCCAGTCCCAGTCCCAGTGGTCTCAATTGTTTGGATTTATCAAGGACAGAGTCAGTCTTTCTTGGTACCTACTTAAGTGATGATGGCCAAATGCCAGGAGAGGTCTGAATAGAAGCCTTTTCTGAGAAAGCAGGTAGTGGCTCAACCATGGCTCCTGACAACTTCAAAGAGTTGGCAAAGAAGACCAGATCTGAGACAGAACAGGCCACTTCGGGGAACATAGTATGGCCCACCAGTCAGAGGACACTGAGGATAGTCACAGACATACTTGGGGGAAGGAGGTGCTGTTGTGGGTGTCCCTATGAGTTTGTTGTTTAGTCTCATGTTCTGAGAATAAGTCGGTTTGTTTGTTTGGAGTGGAATGTTTCTAGAAATTTGTTTGACAACATGAGTGTTTCTATGTCTGTGTATCCCACTGTATACATGGTTATAGACATTTGAAAAGAGAATGCATCAATGGTTGTGTCCTGTCTGGTAGAAAGCTTCCCAGCATTCATCCTGCCCAATTTAAGAATGGAGAGTGGCTTGCCTTATGGATGGGCAACACCTACTACCTTCCTAAGTTTCTCTCTTCTTCTTGAATACGGGCCACTCTCCAGAATAGCCTCATGGTTTTGTTTCCAAGATATACACCACCTCCAAGCTCTCTGACATGGGCATGTACTTAATAGCTGAAGGGAATGGGAGCATCTCAAAAACTCAGAATTCTGTGTGACCAGTAAAGTCTCAGTGGAGAAACACTGCTTTGGGCTTTTTGCTTACCTATTGTTCTGTTGTCCTGAATGTCAGGAAGGTCTTTGCCTCAGGCCACCCCTTTGTGAAGCCTGAAGAAAACAGTTTACAAACGGAAATGAATGGGCATCACCTGTGGCTCTTTGCTTAATTGCTTTGGAAAGGGATGTGGCTGAATCAGCCTCTTGGCCCTTTGTGAGGCAGTGGCTTAGATTGTCAGCATCTGATGCATCTAAAGAAAGTTTCCAAGTGTGCATTCATAACCAAAATGGCCAAAAGAGCAGTCTTTGTGGATGAAGTGTCTCGCCATCTTTTGTAACCTTTCTGACCTCCATCAAGTGAAAATAGGAATTCTTTGGGTCAAATGAGTTCTTCAAAGCCCTCTAGAGGCTAGCCGATAGGTGCTTGAGTTTTCTCATGACACAAATTCTCATGAAGAATCTATACCAGACAGTCAGTAGGCCTCAAATTGGAGAAGCGGAGCAGTTATAGAGCAGGACTAATTGATCACTCTTTGTTCACAGGAAGGGTGTCCAGGCCATGCTGACTTTAGGCAAATGAGGCACAAGTGTGCTTATTTTGGACAGTGTCTTGGGCTGCGCCCCTCATGGAAACCTCCAGCCAGAGCTTATGATGAGTGTATATGTGGAAGAAGATGAGGGACATGTGGGAGTGTTTTGGTTTTAATTGTGGTCAGCTGTGTGGTGGTTGGTAAAGATGCCTGGGTCCACCTGAGCTTGAACTATGGTGTGATTTCCCATAGAGACTGAGTAATGGAACTGACCTCAGAGAAGTATTGCCATGAATTGTGTTGGGATTTTAGGTGGCCATGCATGAGATTCACCCTTGAAAACTGAGATATAGAAAAGGGTGGCTTTCCAAAGAGTACTGTCAAACTCAGCCTGGATATCACATGACTTTATTCTGAAAGATTGGCCGCCATAGTTGAGAGTCAAAACATACATGGACCTTACATTGGAGACCTCAATGGGCCTGGCTTCATGTGTCCTTTGGGCCACTCTTTGGGAAGCCTTGCCTCTTAGAGTTCACCAGAGCTTTCCTTGAAATGTGCTTCTTCAAAATTTAATGGTTCCTGAATGAATTTAAACCCACAGTTTCCCCAAATTCATCCTTGAAAAATGGCTAGATAAATACCATGAAATTTTTGAAATTCCCATGACCAGGTGGCCCTGGAGAATCTTTGGATGTCCTGTTGCTAATCATGAGGGTACCAGACAGTGCCTTGATTGACTGGGTTTCATGAAAATGGTGTATAACACAGATACCAGTATGTTGGAGGCTGCTGAGTAGTGGGCCCAGAGCTGTGATGTGCAGGTGTGTGATAAAGCATCTCTTGTCAAGCCATGTGGATCTGTCATTGACTTCCAAATGGCTTGTGGCTGACATGGTGCAGACAGGAATCACGTATATGTCTGAATCCTCTCCATAAAAGGCATCTTGTTATATGGAGATGTTTCAGGGCAATGTTCAGAATCAGGTTGCTATGGTTAAGGGGACGAGCTATGTGGAATAGAAGCCTGGTTGGTGCATTCTCCTGCAGACCCTGACCCACCACACGTGACAGGACTCCCTCCAGCACTGTGTCCCAGTTGAACTCCTTGTATTTCGTGAAGCAAATACCAAACTCCCAGTGCAGCAGCAAGAAACACCATGAAAAGTGGAGGATGACCAAATGGCTTCACAGTCCACATGCGGAGACACTTAGCTTTCAGTGGCCACAGTTTACCTACAAAGAGAGAAGTCAGCACTGCTGCCTCATGTTATTTGGAAAATAAGAAACAATGTCCTCCAGGTCACATAGATGCAGACTCAGCTTTAATGGTCTCCTTAGAATGGAAGCTAAAGCTCCTGACAACAACATATATGTCAAGTGCCCATCCTCAGAGGCAGTTTCTCAAGTAGTCTTTAGGCAGGCAGAGCTCCATGTTGGTGGAGTGTTTACCTTTTAGACCAGGATGCAAGAAAAGACCACTGACTCCAATTAAAATCAAATTAAAGCAAACTTATTATTTCCACCACCCGGGCTGTGTCTCCCTCCCAAAACCGCGGAAACAAGAGAGCAACCCCACCTTTCCTACAGAATGGCTTTATAGCGAAGAATGTTACAGAAAAGGGTGGTTACAGATAACAGAACTCTGACAAGCATCACACTAATGATAGTTTAAATTTTTTTTTTTTTGCTGGCCCCAACATCAGAATTTATGAGAACCATTAGAGCCTCAGAGAGTGTCGTCTGGCCAGGGAAGGCCAATATTTATGAGGTGTAAATAAAGTTTCAGAGAGGGCTGTTATCTGGTCAGAGAGCCATGCATGGGTGAGTTCAAGGCATGGGCAGGCATTCAAAGCAGGTTCAGAATTTGCTGTAATTTATAGTTAAGCCAAAATTATCTTTTCATGGCTTTGTGTCAAGATGGCTCCAATTTAAATAAAATATCAGGTTGGGTCTATCATTCCCCCATTTTCTAATGTGTCCCTTTCAAATCTTTGATAGAATAGGGGACGAGCACTGAGGGAAATTTAATTCCTCAGGTAACAGTCTCCCCATTTTTTGAACTCACCCAAAACCGGTCTCCCTGATTTTACTGACTTAATTAATTACTTATATTGATAGTCTATTTATTTTTGGCTCCATTGTAGTAAGAAGCGAGGCGTCACTCATTTTGACTTCTTCTGAGCTGAGAGAGGGTGACGTGAGGGGGTACGGTCTGAGAGACATGAGTTGCCTTTTCGAAGTCAGTTCGGTTTGAAGTCTGGTTGGGGAAGTACAGGTTGTAAAGTCATCTGGGGATGGGTTCTTCTATGAGAGAAACAAAATACATGAGTACTGAATAAATGTTGCAGCAGCTGGAACATGTCACTGTATAGAAGTTCCCTCACCAGTCTTAAATATCCCCAGTTATCAGGACTGTCAACTTAATATTTAACATTTAGGGTTACAGTTGTCCCTCCCCATAAAATACAGTGTTATAATTTAATACCATCTGATCCTGCAAAATTCTTTTACTAGTATGACCTCTGTGTCTAATAGAGAAACCCTTAATTCTGTTACTCAAGGCTGGATAATTGTACTAGCAAACTCCAATATTACCTGTGTAGGTTAGGAATATCTGTAGGCCTTAAACTAAAAACTTCTGCCTCTGGCAGCTCCTCTTGATAGTCTCTTTTTATAGTTATCAGGCATTCCTCTCTGAGAACCCTTCTTTGTAGCCTCCAGTCTTATTTATTTTGGGAGGCTAACATAAAGTGTATACCTTAAAATATTATTATTACTGTTATTATTTAAAATGCCCAGGAATGGCTGTATTTTGCGTTTAACTGTCTTTCCTAAATGTTTAAGATGAAGCAGTCAAACTGACTTTTGTTTCTATCTATTATGAACAGTCAGCTGAGCTTTTACGGGAGTCATTCCTGGGGAAACTTGAGAGCAGCTTCTCACTTCTGCTAGTGCCATTTTTGCTAGGTGTGTCCAGGTCTTGCTTGACCCTGTGGCTTCCCTCGGAAGCATCAGGGATGTCTCCCTTCTCTGATGACTGTATTCTTCATAGAAAATGCACTGATTGACTTTCTGTTCTCCAGTGGCTCAGAGTTGCAAAGCTCTTTAGGGAAGTCCCCTGTTCCCTGGATACAGACTGACTCAGAGGGCAAGAATCAAATATTGGTTTTCTTGGCCCTTTTCATTTAACTTTAATTTTAAATCCTAATTTTAAACATCCAGCAAATAAATTTTAACAGCCTTATATTAAGAGTACTGGGCTTTAATGTCTGTAATTTAAAATTATTTATCTTTTTATTAATTGGGATCTGTATTTTTCTGTCTGTCTTTTGGTGATGACTTGTTATCTTTAATTAACCCATGTTGTGTTCTTAAAGCAACACTTCTGTAAAACACTAACAGGGAATCTTTAGATCACTTATAAGGAAATTACAAAATAAATTTAACAAGAGTAAATATACTTAGTTCGTGTAATAGCTACCCTGAATTTTTAGGCTGAGTTATTTATTATATTTCTTGTTTGAGATCCTAATAATCTTGATATGAAAAAAAAAGAACTTTTGAATGTAACTTTAAATGAAATAACATCTGACCCACTGCTTTCGTAGTCATTCTCACATGTAGTAAGTTGGGACAAAGAGCCTTATCTCAAGTAAGGCAGGGCTCTTTATAAATCTTAAGTGTTTTAGTTCTAAAGATGATCTTTGTTTTTAAATATCAGTTTAAAAAGTTAACATTAATTGTTTGAGGTCACATGAACATTAGTTAACACCATATAATATAACATTTAAAACATGAATAAAATAAACGCTGAAAGTTTTATCCTTTTCATAGCTAAGGCTCTCATTAACATAAAAATACATTCAAATTGTTCCCCAATGTAAAAAGTAACATAAATGTTTACATATCTTATTGATAAAAGGTAAATAAATGCCCAATATATTTTTTTTTACCATACAACTTCAGAACACCAGCTTCACATAATGCTCTTTTAAAGTTTCTACCTTAGAGACTTGTATTCCTGGAAGATATGAGCGCATTAATAGCATCACAATTGCATTGATGTTTCTACATTAACCAAGTTTAGCTTTTAAAGAAATGGCAGTACAGTGCTCTAAAATAACAGATCGTATTTAATAAGTTGTTTAATATTTATGGTTGCTTGCTCTAGAAAAATAAAACTTAATAAACACAATGTTATTGGTAAACGTATGTTTTAAGAAATTTTTGTGTCTTTTACACATGACTGATTTTTACAATCTTATACAGACTTTAGAACAAACTTATACAGACCTTAGTAAATCAATAACATATCTAACAAGAATACTCATGAATGAGTAATCAAATATCAAATTTAATTTATTTATTTATCAAAATATTAGACAAAAGTATTGAACAGTGTAGACCATTTTTTTGTTGAAGGAAAAGTCCTAGAACCAAGGCATATTAGACCTTTTGTCAACATTAATATTTTATTAGATTTTTGAACACCTAGAAAAACATGTAAGCTTAAATTTAAAGACATTTATTTTTATCTGTTTATCCAATTTAAAGTGAACCATTTAAATCACGTAAATTAAAGATCTTTGGATCCGCTTTTTAAAATTTGTTTTTGTGAGTGCTCCTTTTTTTATGAGCGCTCCTTATGTATGTTAATTTGTATATAATATACATGATATACGGACATATGTATATATACACATACAACACATAACAAGAGTGTGCACACATAATTATAGTAAAGGCCTTGTAGCTTTTCGCAGGTGAAATCTCCATTGCAATGTTTCAAAAACTCCACTGTTGGTCAAAGATAGAACTGATCAGAAAAACATTAACCTAGGTCTGTAGGATCAAAATCATGAGTTAAAAACAATACAGAATCTAAGGAAAAAAATAAGAGTCCTAGAAAAAGTGACCTGGCAGTTATTAGTAAATACCATACAATGTAATTTTTTCTCCCCCCCCCCCTTAGGCCTTAGATCAGTCTCCTACTGAGCTAGTAGGCTTCTTTCATTTGCATTTCAACATAAGGCCTGGCTGAGGTCTGGAAGGAGCAGGGAAAAACTGCTATTCTGAGCAGACACCTCAGGCCTAAGGCATTTTAACCATAATTTTCAGGTTTGGATGTTGAAAATTATGGTACAATTTTAAGTTACAATTCACAAAATTTTATATCTTTACATCTTGTTCTGTCAACAGATACCATACTCTGATTTACTATCCTTTTCCAAATTAATGCACTGGTACACACTGTGATATTTTCCCAGTCTACCCAATTCAAAACTGGTGAAAAATAAGACTGAATGTTTGGGAAGTTACTTGCCAACTTGGAAATAGAGTTCTTTAGTTTTCCATGCTAAGTATTTAAGTTCTCTTGCATGAATTATCTAAAATCATAAACTAAACAATTATATGAACCAGACTTTTAACTGCAAGATTGTACAATGCTTCAAAAACCCATTCAGATACCAGATTGTTACAATAAAACGTCATCATTTAGACACACATTGAGCTAAGATCATTCCCAAGAAACAATTTATAATATGAACACATTATTGCACATGTCTTTAAGGGCCAGAAACAAAGACACAAGACAGACAGAAAGGAGCTCCAGACTATGGCTGACAGACAGAAGCCTTTAAAACATAACAGATAAGAGAAAAATCTCCTACACCTGTAGCACGATAGATGTCCCCACAAGGGGAACAGATGTTTTCAAAGAGGAGCAACCTGAAATGTGAAATCAAGGGTCTCCATGGTGACTTTACTGCATTTAGTGTCCCCTTTTTCTTATTCTCTTTATTAATAAGACAGAGGTGGCATAATTCTTACAGTGCAGGGACGGAAGGAGGGAATTCTCTAAAGCAACAGGGCTTTGGCAGCTGCTGGGAGTCCTTCAGTCCCTCCTTTTACTTACAGGATTAGCTCCTCTGGTTCAGTTCCACCCCGAGCACGCTCCGTCTCCTAATATTTCAGTAGTCAGCTCTCAAAAAGTCCCAGGGTCCGGGGGAGGGTATCAAAATTTGTAACTTAAATTTTGGTTCCTGATGTTGAAGCCAATTAATACCAATTTAATATTGAGGACAGCGTTTGAGAAAAAGAAAAAGGGAGGTTTACTGCTTTGCTAACAAAGGAGAAACACAGGGGATTCTGCCAAAAGGTTGTGACTCTCTTGATCTGGAGGGACAAGAGGTTTTAAAGGATTTTCACTTTTTCACCTAAGAGATACTCAGTTCTTAGGTCACCAGCAGGCATTGCCCTCTGCAGCGGGTGTGCTCCAGGCAACCAGCTAGGGGCTTCTCTCATCCTGCTTGACAAAGGGGGGCAAAGTTCATCACAGTTCCTTAAAACACAGTCCAAAGGGGTGTCAGGTTTACTTGCTTTATTACCCATTTTCACGTTCCAATATCATTATGTTTTTACCAAAGAAATCACACAACAAAACGCACAAAAACTAACAAACCAAAAACATACAGAACACAGAAAAAAACACAAAGAAACAGAAAACCGGTGAAGAAACAGAAAAACAGAGGAGCAATACAACGTCTTGCTAAAGCTCCGGGGAAGGAGCTCCTGCGTGCCCGTTGGCACCTCTCTACCCTTTCAGAGGAATTCCCTACAGAACAGAACAGAGGACAGAATGATTCTTGTTACTGTCCCGGACAGGAGTATATGTGAGCCTCCCCATGCCACCTCTCTGTCATCAGAAGAGATGTCCCTTTACCGGATATCAGATGTTATAAAGATACCACTTACCTATGGAGGCCTCCTCCACCAGGTGCTTGCTAATAGTTATAGTGCGATGGTTCACTGCAGTGCTCCCTGGACTGAAGGCTCACTCCAAGGCCTTTGAACTTGGCTCTCCAGCCCGGAGCCTTGGAGGAAAGGCCAGCTTCAGAATTTCCAGGAGTCTGGTCTTGTGATCTGGTCGGGTCATCTCACTGGGGAACTCTAAAATATTAGACCAGGATGCAAGAAAAGACCACTGACTCCAATTAAAATCAAATTAAAGCAAGCTTATTATTTCATCCGGGTGGGCTTCCTCTCCCTCTCAAACAGCGGAAACAAGACAGCATCCCCACATTTCCTACAGCCCAGCTTTATACCCCAGAAAGTTACACAAAAGGGGAGTTACAGAAAACAGAACTTTGACAAGCATCACACTAATTATAGGTTACATTTTTTATTTGCTGGCCCCAGCATCAAAAATTATGAGGACCATTAGAGCCTAGAGAGGGTCTTTGGCCAGGGAAGGCCAATACTTATGAGGTGTCACTAAAGTTTCAGAGAGGGCTGCAATCTGGTCAGAAAGCCAGATATGGGTGAGTTCAAGGCATGGGCAGGAATTCCAAGTAGGTTTGGAATTTGCACTAATTTATAGTAAAGAAAAAATTATCTTCTCATGGCTGTGTGGCAAGATGACTCCCAATTTTATTGAAAGATCAGGTTGGGAGATCAACCCTGTCCTTTACTTTTGGAAACTCCTCTACCACATCCATGTTTGTGAACTCCTGAGCATTTTCTATCCCAGATATGTATTCACAGATATTTTAACTCTACTCCTCTAATTGTGTCTTACTTGGGGCGAAGGTAATGTCAAGGCATTGTTCTGGATGAGAGTGGGAAGATTATTGTATACCATATATATGCATACTCATTGGATTCATTTTTCAATTTTCCATTCAAAATACTATATCCCTCACAATAACCCATACTCTATGAGACTCTAACAACTAATACTAATATGATGGAGAAAAATAACCGAAACAAAATTGAAATACAAGCAGTTCAGAGGAGACATGGTGTATATTGGACTTGCCTTTTGCAAGATAAGTGGTAGGTGTTATTAATCTAGTCAATTTTTAATTGAAATAGTTCTCCATGTGTTTTTAAAGTTAAAAAATATGTGTATTCCTGTCTCCCTTTCTCTGTAGCCTATTCAGCACATGTATTTTTATATGCACATATAGAATCCTACGTGATATCACAAGTAAATTTTTGTGAGGTGCCTGACTTGGCAGTTACAAATTGTGAGAAGAGATTACTCCTCCTAAAAGCTGTTGGAACTGAAATTTCAAGCTATAGGTGAGCTTCCTAGTAGAACAACATTATACATAAATCCATGTTCAGTGAAATGAATGTTTTTGGATCTGTGGATGATATATATTTCATGGTGAATTTTGTTTGGCATATGAATTGGTATGTTTATTGTCTGTGGTTGTTTGTGTGTGTGTGTGTGTGTGTGTGTGTGTGTGTGTGTATATATATATATATATATATATATATATATATATATATATATATATATACACCCACACACACTCTCCAGAATTTTCATAATATGAAATGTATGTGTCTTATATACACTCCCTAAATTCATTCATGTTCATGTATGTGGATTAATAATCAACTTTTCACAACATTATTCTCAGAAATATTCATTCACCTGAAATATATATTTGTTTCCTAGTACTGAAAACTAACTTCAGTGAAAGGTACATACAAATCCTAATATTTCTACAGTTACTGACCCAGTTTAACATCAATGCAAGTAGATTCCTATGGGACATGATGCATCTTTTGATGTTCATTTTTATTCAACAGTGGTACCTTACTATTTTTCAGTTTTTGCACATCATAGGATACATATTTCATCCACTAGTTAGCAAAATTATAGGCATTTGTTTCACTTTTAATCACTTTCTTCTCCAGAACACATGTATTTCTCTATGTTTCTTGACTGGTCTTTTAATGAGACTTCTTTCCAAATACATTATAATCGATTTCCATAATCATTTTGAAACAAATCTCACACACCCTTCATGATAAACCATAACCCTAAGATGACCATTAGATATATAACTGGTTGGAATGAATGATTGTATATCAATATAACATTTCTGATATATTTTCAGATATCTATTCAATCCATTATTTAAAGTGGATCCAGTTATATTGTTTATTCACAGAATGGTGTATTCTTGCATTATCTCTATATTCATAGACACAGGGTACGCCTATTTGTACCCCCATACTAATTTATACGTCTTCAAAATATTGCTCCCTGAAATGGTGGAAGAAATACTCATGTCACCAGATCTGCATATACATTTTATCACAGAAATATTCTGGACACAAAAAGCAAAGGTCACATGTACAATTGTATCAAAGCCTAAATGGGAAGTGAACATGGATTACTAAAATCATCCATGTCCATGTTGCCTAATGTTCTCAAATGTCAATTCTATTTGTGACTACATATTTGTTTCCTCTTAAGATTATAAATTCAACCTCCAGCCTGTTGAAAATGTGTAATCCTATCACTCACTTTATACTTTACTTGATTTCCTAATGTCTTTATTGATATGTGCTTTCATACATGTTTTCCCCAGTTCATCATTGCGACTGACTCTTCACATGTGCTGACATTCACCTTCACTCTCTACCCGAAACCCTATTGTTAAGAACTTTTGGTCCAAATCCTATACTCACTCTTCTTCTTAGCCTACCGAATACCTTCCAAATCCTATCGACTATTGCTTTTTGACTGGATGTTCTGTTCAACATTCAATCATCCAAGTTACAAGGTCCTATGCCATTGTATATTGATTTATCTGAGACAACTGTGCAGGACATAATTCAAAGCTAAGTATCCCACTCAAGGGCCCAATGCCCTTCTGGGCTTCAAATCTTACCAAATTTCTGCTTTCATACTTATATTTCACCTATTTACTCTTGTAAATATCGCAGGTTGCCAATACCATTATTCATCCCGCAGAATGATTCCTAACCAAAATCGATGCTATTATTGAACCTAACCATACACTCTTCCCTTAATATAACTTACAGAAGAGCAGGGACAGAGTTCATCTTACAATATAGTAATGTAGCTGATCTTTCACCGGCTGAGAAACTCAACGATCCATGAAGAAATGATCCTTAGAGAAGATGTAGGCAGCTATGTAGGACCTGAGAGAGCAATAGTCATCTTCCACAGCAAACAACCAGGTCAGGATGAATTGATGTGTCTGAATCAGTCTCTCTCTTCTTATTGTAGAGAAGATGGACCAAACAAGGCCTGTTGTTGCGACCCCTTGCCCGCAAGGAAGATGCAACTCAGGAATCTTCTTTCAGCAGTTTATTCAGGCCCTTGATATTTCTTCTAATTCCCTGCTGGATGCCCCACCCAGCCTTAATAAAGCATCCCAAGCCCCAATGCGAAGCTGCCACGTGGAACTTTCTCACAGGGTGCTGAGAAACCATGCACCAACTCTCCCAAACAAGGAGTTGTTTATTACAGACCACAGTGGAGCCAGCGCCATCTTGCAATGGCGACCATAATCTGCAGAAACGGCTCACCACAGTTCCCCCCTTCTGTTTTCTGAAAACAATACAGGCGAGAGTAGAGGTCCTATCCCACTGTGCAGAAGTGGCTGCATAGTATGGCTCAGTCCTAAGGAGGGCTCTTCCCCAGATCTGAAGCCATATCAGCCGACGCCTTTTTTCGTGGGGCGGGGCGTGGACATCAAACCCGCATGCAATAGGACATGCTCTCCTTGAGGTCCACTTCAAGGATCACTCAAGTGCAGTGCCTTGCCTCGCATCCTGTATCGTGACGAAGGTGGACGAAGGGGGACAGCTAAGGCTGAACTGTGGCTGTACACAACGACAAACGAGTTGACAGCACCCCGAAAGAAAGGCACGGACTTTAAGGCGATAGAGAAGCATTAGTGTGGAAACCCACCTGCGTGCAATGGCACCAAGACCGGCAGAGTGCAAGGGCTTTCCAACACTAAGAGAATAACGAGGAAAGACATGCCGATCCCAGTGCAATGTTAGAATAACTTGGGGTGCAATGGCCATGTCAAAGATTTACTGTTTAAGATGCGCAAGCCAAACTTGAGGTGAATTGCCATTTTCTAAAGCTGCAAGAGCTTGGATGATCATAGCCTTATCGTGAGCATTGCGGGCCTTGAGGCGACAGAGAAACCACAAACAGAGAAACATACCGAAGCAACACATTGCACCAAAAATGCCTACCCCCACACACTCTTTAAAAAAGGAAAAGGCAGAAGATATCCAATCGGTGAATTGACCCAAAGTCACGGGATCAACACGGGTGCTATTCAAGACAGCTATCTGGGTTAGTTGAGACTGGATCATGTCTTCCGCTTCCATGGACCAATTTCCAGCCAAATATTCGCCAATGGTGTGGGAAGCATTCCTGGAATCATTAAATCTGACAGAGGTTATGCATAAATGTGCACGTTGGTCAACACAACCCAAAAGCACTAAGTCAGCCAATTCTTCTACCTGAGCTTAGAGTAAATCTATTCTTTGGTTGGCAGCTAAAATCCCTGACAAAATATGTTGATTAATTGTATTTTGGGATTCAAGTATGGTGGAAGTTTGTTGGACAACTTGATTAATGGTGGCAGCAGTTTGTACTTGATTGGCCATAGCCACTCCGGCCGTAACCGCTGCAGCAGCAGATACCGCCACGGCTGTCACTATAGCCGCTGTGATTCCAAAATCTCTGCGGACTCTAAGTAGCTCAACAATAGGGAATTTATCAGGATCCGCAGTGACCGGGATTGGGACAAAAGTTGGAATCTTCATAAACACTGCTACAGTCCAGGAACCATTCCAACACTCAGATAAGAGACAGGTAGTATGAGAACAATCCAGCATCCCCGATGAGGTGGCCTTAGCCAAAAGGAATAAGAAGGGGGATTGGACACAGACCATTGCAGGAGGCAATGTGGCATTATACAACAGAGAGTTGAATGAAACAGATGTAAGTCTATTACCTTGTTCACCTTCCCTAACAGTACCAGAAATATTAGCCAGCCAACTTTTGGCTCCTACCAACTGAGCCAGTGCAGAAATATCGGCTGAAGCCCCCTTTTCATTGGAAATCAGCCATTAAAACCAGGACCAACCTACTCCTGTAGAGGAGCTGGCACTATTGTTAAAGTTATAAACATACCTATCAAGAGAGGGGGAAAGGGAGAAACCTTTAGCAACTTGATGTTTCTCCCAAGAATGATCCTGACAAGGCGTAAATATTGGGGGGAACCAAGATTAGGGGAACAGTAAGGAGAGGCCTTGAAATGAGTGGCATTATAAATACTACTAGAAAAAGGAGGCACTGGGATTAGTACCTCGGAGATAATAGCCAAGGTAGTTATGTTAAGAGTAGAGCTGTTGTTTGCAGGGGTCTCTGAGCCTGATTGATTCCCCGAAGCTACCTTGCTCAATACAGCACTGATAATGCTTCCTGAGACCTGATTGGACCACAATGGGTCCTCCCAGTTAGTCAAATTTTTGGTCTTAAGGCTAATGCAATTAGCGTTTCTAAGGCTGAAACAAAAAACTCCTGTGAGATTAACTTGAGATTGATTAAAAATTCTCTCCATGTCCCCTCTAGGAAAGGCACAGGGAGCAGACATCTCACATGAGGTAGAAAAAAGAGTGGGGAGGACACTAGAATTACCATGAACCGGCATCGGCATTGGCCATGCCCGTGCCACTGCCCACCACCGCATTGGTGTCGCCTGTGCCATCGGCACCAGCACCAGAGCCAGAGCACTTAGTAGAATGAAGATCCTCATACCAGGATTGTTGTGGTATCTCTTGTTGCTGGTCAGTTGATGTCGAGACTCTTCTTGTCAAGTGTTCAGGGACCCACAATGGTTCCGTACCATCCTGGGGAAAAACACATACAGATCCTCGTGCCCATGTCAGCACGGGGTCAGGGCCGTTCCATTGGCCCGTAAGAACATCCTTCCACTTAACATAGCCAATCACAGAGGGCTGAGGGGACACATGTCTATCGGCCGCAGAGCGACCATGAATATCCAAATTCAAAAAATTAATGGTAAAGAGAGCTAAGGACAGGCATTCTTTAGGAGTGTGTTCAGCTCCTATTCCCCCTTTTTGTTTTTGTAAAGTTTCCTTTAAGGTGCGATGAGCATGCTCAACAATGCCTTGTCCTTGAGGATTATAAGGCAAACCATGAGTAAGTTGCACTCCCATAGTAGAACAAAAAACTGTAAATTGTCTGCCAGTATAAGCAGGTCCATTATCAGTCTTAAGGGATGCAGGTGCACCCCATGCTGCCCATGCCTCTAAACAGTGAGTAATGACATTACGTGCCTTTTCTCCTGATAAAGCAGAAGCATGGATAATTCCAGAGCACGTATCAACGGAAACATGCACATACTTAAGGTTACCAAAGTCAGGTATATGTGTCACATCCATTTGCCAAACAATCAATGGCTTTAATCCCCGTGGGTTTACTCCATAATTAGGGGGATGAAGAAATGTGACACAATGGGGACATTGCAATACTATCTGCCGAGCATCCGCTCTTGAAATGGAAAAACGCCTGCGCAGCATTAATGCATTAACATGGAAGTTTTGGTGAAACAACATAGCCCTCTCTAAGGAGGAAGCCAAGCATATCAATTGGCCTCTAGTGGCTAAGTCCGCACAGGCATTACTTGGGATAACAGACCAGGAAGAGAGGTGTGAGCCCTGATGTGCATTGGATAAAAAGAAGCAGTGCGATTAGAGATTAGCTGTTGAAGCTGAGTAAAGTAAACAGACACATTGTAGGCATCACTAATAGTTCCCACGGTCTCCAGGACTTTTAGTGCTTGTACCACATAGCTGGAGTTCGAAATAAGATTAAAAGGAAAAGAACACTGTTTAAAAACTTCAATAACAATTTGTAGTTCTACCCATTGTGGATTTCCAGGAGCAAATTGATGCTGGATAGGGGGAGAGTCATTAATTACATAAGCTCCCATTCCAGACTTGGAACCATCAGTAAAAATGTTAACAGCCCCCGGAATTGGACTGGATGAAGTTACCTTAGGGAAAATGATGGGATGTTCTTTAACAAAATGGAGTAATGGATGAGAAGGGTAGTGATTATCAATACCCCCTTGAAACGAGCAACACAGAATAGCCCAGTTGTCTAGAGTAGCACATAAAACATTAAGTTGAGCTTTAGTGTAGGGTATGATAAGAGAAGAAGGTGATTGGCAGAAAAATTGAATGCTTTGTTGAATCCCTTTAAGTGTCAATGCTGCAACAGCATCAGGATAATATTCTAAGGATTTTCCTGGAGATACATGTGGGTGGATCCATAGTAAAGGCCCATCTTGCCACAGTACTCCAGTAGGCTGCCGCATAGTGGCAAGCACACATAACTGGAAAGGTTTATCACTCTGGAGCCTGCATAGAGTGGCATGCTGTATAGCTTGTTCTACTTTTATAAGGGCCGCTCTAGCCTCAGTAGTGAGGCTAGTAGGGGAAGCAAGATCTGGATCACCCTTAAGAGTAGCATACAAAGGCTGGAGCACAATATTAGGAATATGTAAATATCCTCTTATCCAATTAATATCTCCCAGCAATTTTTGAAAATCATTTAGAGTTTGGAGATCTTGAGTCCTGATGGTAATTTTTTGTGGTTTTAATTTGTCATACCCAATTGTCGCTCCCAAAAACCTGATAGAATCCCCCGTTTGAACCTTTTCAGGTGCGATGTGCAGTCCATGTTGAGCCAACAGCATCACGAGTTCTTTATAAGCCTCATAAACTGTCTGTTCTAATTTTGCGGCCAATAACACATCATCCATATAGTGAATGATCTTGGTGGAGGAATACTTATGTCTGAGAGGTGCGAGTGCCTTCCCCACATACATCTGGCACATCGTGGGACTGTTAGCCATCCCCTGTGGCAACACCACCCACTCAAACCTTTGATCTGGTTCTTCGTGATTACACGAGGGAAGGGTGAAAGCAAAACGTTGTGAATCTTTAGGATGCAAAGGAATGGAAAAGAAACAGTCTTTAATGTCAATAACAATTATATGCCAGCCTTGAGGAACAGAGGAGAGCAGAGGCAGCCCTCTTTGAATGGGCCCCATAAGTTGCATCTGAGCATTAACTGCTTGTAGATCATGCAGTAGGCGCCACTTCCCTGATTTTTTCTTAATGACAAATATGGGAGTATTCCATGGAGAAGTAGAAGGTTGGATGTGACCCAAATCAAGTTGTTCTTTGACTAGATCATGGGCTGCTGCCAGTTTAACCGAGGGAAGAGGCCACTGAGGCACCCAAACAGGCTCCTCGGTGAGCCATGTTATAGGTATTTGAGCCCCAGTGGCCCCTAGGAAAAACCCAGACCAAACCTGTTAAGCTTTTGATGACCTTGCACAGGATGCTTACATCCCTGTAGGTGCCTTCCTAGTCCTAGACCTGGCCTATACCCCATATTTTGCATGATATGTTGAGACACTGGGGAATAGTCATTACTAAGAGTGAACCCCATGTCTTTCATCAGATCACGGCCCCATAAAGAAATGGGTAAATCAAGTACATAAGGCTGAAAGGTACCATCATGTCCTTCCGAGTCCTTCCAAGATAGATGTCTACAGCTGATTTTAGGGGCTTGGGCATATCCAAGTCCTCTTAAGGATTGATCAGAAGCCTGCACTGGCCATCCCCTAGACCAGTCCTTAAGGGCTATGATACTACGATCTGCTCCTGTGTTCAGCAATCCCACAATAGATTTACCTTCTATGCTTAATTCCAAAGTGGGGCGATTGCTCATATCCAGTGACAAATAGGCACAATTTCCTCCGGTGGTACCAATCTGATTTCCTGTCCGTGACCTTGAGTCAGCAGGGAAGTGATTATGCAAACTAGGCAAAATTAGCAATTGAGCAATCCGATCCCCTGGGGAGATAGACACAATGCCCCTTGGAGCTTCCACCATAACTTTTACTGCCCCTACAGTATCAGGGTTTATAACTCCGGGGAAAACATGAAGACCTTGTAGGATAGAGGATGCACGTCCAATTAACAAACCTACAGTGCCAGGGGGTAAAGGCCCTTTGAACTCAGTTTCCACCAATTGGATTCCCATCTTAGGTGTTAATACGTGTCTGGAGGTGGAACAGAGGTCCAATCCCGCGGCACCTGTAGTGGTTCTCCGCATCTCGTGGGATGGCACAGAGAAGGCCATGTCTCGGGTTCGGGTGTGACATTCTCCATTGCCCCATATATTCGTGGGCCCTGGGGTCGGGGGCCCCTTCGGCCGTTTTTTGGCCCAGCTGAAATAGGCTGTCCATGGATGTCCCTCACTGATCTACACTCTCTTGCCCAATGCTTCCCCTTTTTGCATTTTGGACACAGCCCCGGTTGACGAGGGCTATTAGAAGGGCCACCGCGAGGAGGTCCAGTAAAATTGCATTTTTTGGGACAGTCACGTTTGAAATGGCCGGATTGACCACAATGGAAGCATGTTCTGGCACCAGGACCGCCCCCTTTTGCGATCCGAAGGACAGCACCTGCAAGACCTGCATTAGTTAAAGGTCCTCCAAGCTCTCTACACACTTTCATCCAAGCTTCTATGCCCTTGTTTTTATAAGGAGCGATTGCTGCTTTACATTCTTTGGTGCATTGCTCAAAAACAAGTTGTTTAATCAAGGGCATTGCTCTATCAGGGTCACCAAAGATTTTTCCTGTGGCATCCACCATCCTAGCTACAAAGTCCGAGAAAGGTTCTGTGGGGCCTTGCATGATTTTTGTTAAATTGCCAGACACTTCTCCTCTATTTGGGAGTGATTTCCATGCACGGATACAAATGTTATTGATCTGTTCATATACCTCAGGGGGGTATCCTGTTTGTTGATTAGCAAATCTTCCTTGTCCCAAAAGCATTTCCTTGTCCCAATGGGGGTGTCCGGCCGCATAGTTTTGGGCAGCCTGCTCTACAGCGCCCTCTAGCACAAAGGCTCTCCAGTCCAAATATTTGCCTGGAGAAACACAAGCCCGAACAAGGCTAGCCCAATCAGAGGGAGTCATACAGTATCTAGACAGACTCTCCACCTGAGTTAATGTGAAGGCGGCATCCACCCCATAAGTGCGCACAGACTCTGCCAGGGTCTTCACAATTTTGAAATCTAAAGGCTCATGGAATCTTCCCCTATTGTCATCCTGGAAAACTGGATAAGCAAGACCCATCTCAGCGTTAACAGCCCTCCATGCTTGGGCATGGAAAGCTCTCCTCGAAACACCCTCACCGTATGGCGGCGGGTCCGGAGGATCATTTTTCTTGAGCTCCTGTTTATTTTTGTTCCCTTCTCCCATAGTTAAACACCCTAGCTGCCGAGACAGTCTCCCGAGCTCCTCCTTCTCATCCTCCTCCTCTTCTGACCCACTTTTGCATGGGAGTGTGCGCAGTGTACTGAGATATGGATACAAGCGTTTCCTCCCCCGTTTCTCGCTCTGCACATTCCCTTCCTCCTGAAATATTTCACTCCGTGCCAGAGACAATCGCCTCCTCCCCTGTTTCTCGCTCTGCACATTCCCTTCCTCCTGAAATATTTCACTCCGTGCCAGAGACAATCGCCTCCTCCCTTGTTTCTTGCTCCGCACACTGCCATCCTCCTGAAATACGTCACTGCCTGCCGGAGATAATTGTTTCCTCCCCTGTTTCTCACTTCGCACACTCCCACCCTCCTGAAATACCTCACTGCCTGCCATTTCTGATCTTTCTTCATGTAATTGCTCTAAAACTTCTTGTCCTTTAGTAAGTGCTTCCTGACATCTGCCATCTGCGAGGCAACTACGGATCATCTTCCAAAGGGCTATCACCCCACCCTCTAATATGCCCTGCTCAGAAGCAAAGTCAAGATCTGTGCCTAACTTATCCCAGCTAGGTATAGTGAGGCTGCCAGAAAATGCGAACCACGGGGCAACAATATCTGTCTTCTGTAAAAATCTCTGTAAAGTACTACGTTTCACTTTTAGGCCCTTGGAACGTAACAGGTTATCTAGGGCCAGGAGAAGCGGACTTGAAGATACGGCACCCATGAAACAACAAAAGACACACAACAAACAAAAGTGAAAGTAAGAGCGAAATTACACAGTGCAGCTGCAATAAGATTTAATGCTCTCTCTGGCTTTACAGAGGAGCTGCCGCTTTGATAGCAGGTCCTAATTACCTAGGACTAATCTCCGCTTTGACCGCGGGTCCCAATTAATCTGGGACTAATCTCCGCTTTGACCGCGGGTCCCAATTAATCTGGGACTAATCTCCACTTTGACCGCAGGTCCCACTTACCTAGGACTGATCTCCGCTTTGATAGCGGGTCCTACTTATCTAGGACTGATCTCCGCTTTGACCGTGGGTCCTACTTACCTGGGACTAATTGGTGCACCACCCCTGACTGCTGAAAGTTCTGGTTCCCGGGTTTTCAGCACCACTTGTCGCGACCCCTTGCCCGCAAGAAAGACGCAACTCAGGAATCTTCTTTCAGCAGTTTATTCAGGCCCTTGATATTTCTTCTAATTCCCCGTCGGATGCCCCACCCAGCCTTAATAAAGCATCCCAAGCCCCAATGCGAAGCTGCCACGTGGAACTTTCTCACAGGGTGCTGAGAAACCATGCACCAACTCTCCCAAACAAGGAGTTGTTTATTACAGACCACAGTGGAGCCAGCGCCATCTTGCAATGGCGACCATAATCTGCAGAAACGGCTCACCACAGCCTGTGTGGAGAGCAGTTCCCGGGTGCCTATGGTCGATATACAATTCTAACTTCTGAATGTGTCACAGGATGTAGGGGTAACCTCCATCTCATGGGAACCTTCGAAGCATCTGTTAGAACAAAGTGGTTACCAAGGCAGTGACCTCATTCAGTTCCTGAAGGAATTGACCTACCTCACTTCTTTGTTGATGCAATTTTCTGAACTCGGGATCCAGGAAGCCAAGCACCCAGAGCCAGTCCCAGTCCCAGTCCCATTGGGTTCACTTGTTTGGATTTACCAAAGACAGAGTCAGTCTTTCTTGGTAAATACTGATCTGTGGATGGTTAAATGCCAGGAAAGCTCTGAAGAGGGGCCTTCCTGAGAAAGCAGGTAGTGACTCCCTGATGGCTCCTGACAACTTTACAGAGGTGGTAATGAAGACCAGATCTGAGACAGGACAGGCCATTTCGTGGGAACATAGTATGGCCAATCAGTCTGAGGACACTCTGGATAGTCACAGACCTACTTGGGTAAAGGAGGTGCCTTTGTGGGTGTGCATGTGAGTTTGGTTTTGTCTCATGTTATGAGAATAGGTAGGAAAGGCAGTTTGTTTGGTTTGGAGTGGACTGTTTTTAATAAGTCATTTGACATGGCGAGTGTTTCTTTGTTTGTGTATCCCACTGTATCCGTGGTTGTAGACCTTTGAAAAGCAAATGCATCAATGGTTGTGTCCTGTCTAATATAAAGTGTCCCAGCGTTCATCCTGCCCAATTTAAGAATGGAGAGTGGCTTGCCTATGGATGGACAATACCTACTATCTTTCTAAGTTCCTGTTTCTTCGTGAATTCTGGCCACTCTCCTGAATAGGCTCATGGTTTTGTGTCCAACATATGTACCACCACAAGGCTCTGTGACATGGCCATGTACTGATAGCTGAAGGGAATGGGAGAATCTCAGAAAACTCAGATATCAGTGTGACCAGGAAAGTCTTAGTGGAGAAACCCTGCTTTGGGCCTTTTGCTTACTTATGTTTCTATTACCCTGAATGTCAAGAAGGTCTTTACCTCAGGCCACCCCTTTGTGAAGCCTTAAGAAAACTGTTTTCATATGGAAATGAATGGGCATCACCTGTGGCTCTTTGCTTAATTGCTTTGGAATGGGATGTGCTTGAATCAGCCTCTTGTCCTTGTGTGAGGTTGTGGCTTAAATTCTCAGCACCTGATAGATCTAAATAAAAATCCCCTGTGCTTCCAAACCAAAATGGCCAAAAGAGCAGTGATTGTGGATAAATTTTTTTGCCTTCTTAGGTTGGGTTCCTGACCTACATCAAGTGAGAATAGGGATCCTTTGGGTCAAATGCGTTCTTAAATCCCTGCAGAGGCTATCCCATAGGTGCTTGGGTTTTCTCATGACTCCAAATCACATAAAGAATCTATACCTGACAGCTAGTAGGCCTCAAATTGGAAAAGCGGAACACTTTACCAGCAGGAATATTTGATCATTCCTGGTTCAAAGGAAGAGTACCCAGGCCACCATGATTTTAGGCAAATGAGGGGCAAGTGAGCTTATTTTGGACACTTTCTTGGCCTTGCCTCTCATAGAAACCTCCAGCCACAGGGTATGATGAGTGTCTATATGGAAGAAGATGAGTGTCATGTGGGAGTGTTTGGGATTTAAGCGAAGAAAGAGAGAACTGAAATTACTGACATATGGGATCAAAAAGGCAATATAACAACAGATGCTACAGAAATAAAGAAGACAATTAGAAATTATTTTGAAAACCTATATTCCAATAGAATAGAAAATAGTGAAGACATTGATAAATTTCTTAAGTCATATGATTTGCACAAACTGAGTCAGGAGGATACACACAATTTAAACAGACCAATATCAATGAATAAAATAGCAGAAGCAATCAAAAGACTACCAACCAAGAAAAGTCCAGGTTCAGATGGGTATACAGCGGAGTTTTACAAGACCTTTAAAAAAGAATTAATACCAATAATTTTCAAGATATTTCAGGAAATAGAAAAAGAGGGAGCTCTGCCAAATTCATTCTATGAGGCCAAGAACACTCTGATTCCGAAACCAGACAAAGACACCTCAAAGAAAGAAAACTACAGACCAATATCTCTGATGAACCTAGATGCAAAAAACCTCAATTAAATTCTGGCGAATTGGATACAAAGGCACATCAAAAAAATTGTGCATCATGATCAGGTAGGATTCATCCCTGAGATGCAAGGACGATTCAATATACAGAAATCAATAAATGTTATTCACAACATAAATATACTTAAAGATAAGAAGCATATGATCATCTAGATAGATGCAGAAAAATCATTCGACAAAGTAGAGCATCCCTTTATGTTCAAAACATTAGAAAAACCAGGGATAACAGGAACTTACCTCGACACTGTAAAAGCTATCTATGCTAACCCTCAGGCTAGTATCATTCTGAATGGAGAAAAATTGAAGGCATTCCCTCTAAAATCTGGAACAAGACAGGGATGTCCTCTATCACCACTTCTATTCAATATAGTTTTCGAAACTGGCCAGAGTAATTAGACAGACGAAAGAAATTAAAGGCATAAAAATAGAAAAAGAAGAACTTAAAATATCACTATTTGCAGATGACATTATTCTTTATATAGAAAACCCAAAAGGGTCTACAAAAAAAACTACTAGAACTAATAAATGAATTCAGCAATGTGGCAGCATATAAAATCAACATGCATAAATCAAAAGCATTTCTGTATGTGAGCGACAAAACTTCTGAAACAGAAATGAGGAAAAACACTCCATTCACATATCCTCAAAAAAAAAAAAAAAATCTTGGTAATCAACCTAACAAAAGAGGTGAAAGATTTATACAATGCAAACTACAGAATCCTAAAAAGAGAAGTAGAATAAGATCTTAGAAGATGGAAAATATACCCTGTTTATGCATAGGCAGAACTAACATCATCAAAATGGTGATATTACCAAAAGTTCTCTATAGGTTTAACGCAATGCCAATCAAAATCCCAAGGGCATTTCTTGTAGAAATAGAGAAAGCAATCATGAAATTCATATGGAAAAATAAAAGACCCAGAATAGCAAAAGCATTTCTAAGCAGGAAGTGTGAATCAGGCGGTATAGCGATACCAGATTTCAAACTATATTACAGAGCAATAGTAAAAAAAAAAAAAAAACAGCATGGTACTGGTACCAAAACAGGCAGGTGGACCAATGGTACAGAATGGAGGACACAGAGACTAATCCAAAAAGCTACAACTGTCTTATATTTGATAAAGGAGCTAAAAGCATGCAATGGAGGAAGGATAGCATCTTCAACAAATGGTGCTGGGAAAACTGGAAATCCATATGTAACAAAATGGAACTGAATCCCTTTCTCTCGCCATGGACAAAAGTTATATCAAAATGGATCAAGGAGCTTTATATCAAATCAGAGACATGGCGTCTGATAGAAGAAAAATTGGCTACGATCTACATACTGTGGTGTTGGGCTCCAAATTCCTCAAAAGGACACCCATAGCACAAGAGTTAATAACTAGAATCAACAAATGGGACTTACTCAAACTAAAAAGGTTTTTCGCAGCAAGAGAAACAATAAGAGAGGTAAATAGGGAGCCTACATCCTGGAAACAAATCTTTATTCCTCACACTTCAGATAGAGCCCTAATATCAAGAATATACAAAGAACTCAAAAAATTAGACAATAAGATAACAAACAACCCAATCAACAAATCGGCTAAGGATCTGAACAGACACTTCTCAGAAGAGGACATACAATCAATCAACAAGTACATGAAAAAATACTCACCATCTCCAGCAATCAGAGAAATGCAAATCAAAACCACCCTAAGATACCATCTCACTCCAGTAAGATTGGCAGCATTTATGAAGCCAAACAAACACAAGTGCTGGGGAGGATGTGGGGAAAGAGGTACACTTGTACAATACTGGTGGGACTGCAAATTGGTGTAGCCAATTTGGAAAGCAGTATGGAGATTTCTTGGAAAGCTGGGAATGGAACCACCATTTGACCCAGCTATTCCCTTTCTCATTCTATTCCCTAAAGACCTAAAAAGAGCATGCAACAGGGAAACTGCTACATCGATGTTCATAGCACCACAATTCACAATAGCAAGACGGTGGAACCAACCTAGATGCCCTTCAATAGATGAATGGATAAAAAAAAAGTGGCATTTATTCACAACGGAGTATTACTCTGCATTAAAAAATGACAAAAATCATAGAATTTGCAGGGAAATGGATGGCATTAGAGGAGATTATGCTAAGTGAAGCTAGCCAAACCCTAGCAAACAAATGCCAAATGTCTTCTTTAATATAAGGAGAGTAACTAAGAACAGAGAAGGGACGAAAAGCATGAGAAGAAAATTAACATTTAACAGGGATGTGAGGTGAGAGGGAAAGTGAGAGAGAAGGGAAATTGCATGGAAATGGAAGGAGACCCTCAGGGTTATAAAAAATTACATACAATAGGAAGTGAGGGGAAAGGGAAAAATAATACAAGGGGGAAAATTTATTAGAGTAGTGGGATTAGAGAGAGAAGAGGGGAGGAGAGGGCATGGGAGGGGGGATAGTAGATGATAGGAAAGGCAGAAGAATACAACATACAGTAGTAAGGCAATATGTGAATCAATGGATGTGTAACTGATTTGATTCTGCAATCTGTATACAGGGTAAAAATAGGAGTTCATAACCCACTTGAATCAAAGTGTGAAATATGATACATCAAGAACTATGTAATGTTTTGAAGAATCATAAATAAAAATTAAAAAAAAAGAAAACTCACTTAGGTGAATGATGCACGCGAATCCTAATATTTCTACAGTAACTGACCCAGTTTAACATCAATGCAAGTAGATTCCTATGGGACATGACGTACATTTTGACATTCATTTTTATTCAACACTGGTACACTACTATTTCATCAGTTTATGCACATTATAGGATGTATATTTCATCCACAATTTAGCAAATTTATAGGCATTTGTTTCACTTTCAATCACTTCCTGCTTCAGAACACATGTATTCCTCCATATTTTTTGACTGGTCTTTTCATGAGACTTCTTACCAAACACAATATTTTCCATTTCCATTATCACTTTTGAAGCAAAACTCACACACACTTCATGATAAACAATAACCCTAAGATTACCATTAGATACATAACTGGTTGGAATGACTGATTTTATGTCAATTAATGATTTCTAATATACTTTCAGATATCAATTCAATCTATTATTTAAAGAGGAACCAGTTATATTATTTATTCACAGTAAGTTCTATTCATGCATTATCTCTATATTCATAGACTCAGGGTACACCACTTTGTACCCCCAATACTAATTTATATGTCTTCAAATATTGCTCCCAGTAATAGTGGAAGAAATAATCATGTCACATGATCTACATATATATTTTATCACAATAATTTTCTGGGCACAAATGCAAAGGTCACACTTATGATTGTACCAAATCCTAAATGGAAAGTGAACATGGATTACTAAAAACATCCATGTCCAGGTTGCCTAATGCTTTCAAATATCATTCCTATTGGTGACTACCTATTTTTTTCTTCCTAAGATTATGTATTCAATCTCAATCCTGTTGAAAAGGTCTAATCCTATCACTCACATTATAATTGCCTGATTTTGTATTGTCTCTATTGATATCTTCTTTCTTATATTTTTTCCAGTTCATCATTGTGACTGACTCTTCACATGTGCTGACATTTACATTCACTCTATAACCAAAACCCTATTGCTAAAGAATATTTGGTCCAAATTTTATACTCACTCTTCTTTCTAAACCTACCGACTATCCTATTTTGAGTGGATGTTCTCTTCTACAATCAATCATCCAAGGTCCAAGGTCCTATGCCATGGATTATCGATTTATCTGAGACAATTTTGCAGAACGTAATTAAAAGCTAAATATCGCAAAAAGGGCCTAATCCCCTTGTGGACTTCAAATCTTACCTAGATTTCTGTTTTCATACTTATATTTCAGCTGTGTATTCTTGTAAATATGGCAGTTTTCCAATACCATTATTCATCTAGCAGAATGATTACTAACCCAAATCGAACATGTTATTAACCCTAACCATACACTATTCCCTCAATTTAACTTTACAGAAGAGCAGGTACAGAGTTCATCTTACAATACAGGAATTTAGGGTATCTTCCACCTGCTGAGAACCTTTGAGGTTCCATGTAGATTTGATCCCTGAAGAAGATGTAGGCAGCAATGAAGGACCTGAGAGAGCAAAAGTCATCTTCCATGGGAAACAACCTTTTAAGGATGAAGGGTTGTGTCTGAATAAGCCTTTCTCTTCTTAATGTAGAGAAGAAGGACCAAACCAGGCCTGTGTGGAGAGATGTTCCCGCAAACTGGTGCGGCCAATTTGGAAAGCAGTATGGAGATTCTGGGGAAGGCTGGGAATGGAACAACAATTTGACCCAGCTATTGCCCTTTTTGGACTATTCCCTTAAGACCTTAAAATAGTGTACTACAGGGATACTGCCACATCGATGTTCATAGCAGCACAATTCACAATTGCTACACTGTGGAACCAACACAGTTGTCCTTCAGTAGATGAATGGATAAAAAAAAAAATGTGGCTTCTATACACCCTGGAGTATTACGCAGCACTAAAAAATGACAAAATCATGGAATTTGCAGGAAAATGGATGGTACTAGAGCAGATTATGCTTAGTGACGCTAGTCAATCCTAAAAAACAAATACCAAATGTCTTCTTTGATATAAGGATTTCAACTAAGAACAGAGCAGGGAGGAAGAGCAGGAAGAAAAGATTAACATTAAACAAAGATATGAGGTGGGAAGGAAAGGGAGAGAAAAGGGAAATTGCATGGTAATGGAAGGAGACCCTCATTGTTACACAAAATTACATGTAAGAGGTTGTGAGGGGAATGGGAAAATAAACAAGGAGAGAAATGAATTAGAGTAGATGGGGTAGTGAGAGAAGATGGGAGGGGAGAGGAGGGGGGATAGTAGAGTATTGGAAAGGTAGCAGGATACAAAAGTAACTAATAGGGCATTATGTAAAAATGTGGATGTGTAACCGATGTGATTCTGCAATCTGTATTTGGGGTAAAAATGGGAGTTCATAACCCACTTGAATCTAATGTATGAAATATGATATGTGAAGAGATTTGTAATGTTTTGAACAACCAATAAAAGAAAAAAAGTAGCAATATATATGCCAATCGAAATTCATCATGAAATATATATAATGCACAGATGCAAAAATATTCATTTACTGAACATGGATTTATGTATAATGTTATTCAACTTGGAAGCTCACCCATAGGTTGAATTTTCAGTTCCAACAGCGTTTAGGAGGAGTGATCTCTTCTCACAATTTGTATCTGCCAATTCAGTCACCTCACAAGTATATACGTGCGATACCAGATAGGATTTTCTATGTGCATATAAAAATACATGCACCGTATAGACTACAGAGAAAGGGAGACAGGAATTCACATATTTGTTAACTTTAAAAACACATGTAGAGTTATTTCAACAAAAAATTGACTAGATTTATAACTCCTACACTATATAATGCAAAAGGCAATTCCAACTACACAACATGCCTCCTCTGAACTGCTTGTATTTCTATTCTTTTTGGGTTATTTCTCACCATCATATTAAGATTATTAGTCAGAGTCCAGTAGGGTAGGGGTTAATGTCAGGGATTCAGTATTTCAAATGGAAAATTGGAAAATGACTCCAATGTGTATGTAAACATGTGCTACACAAAAATCTTCCCACTCACATCCAGAGAAGTGCCATGATATTACCTTCGCCCCAAGTAAGACACAATAAGAGGAGAAAAGTGTGAAAATCTGTGATTATGTATCTGAATGGAATATGCTCGGGAGTTCACAACCTTGGAGGTGGTAGAGGAGCTTCCAAAAGTAAGGGACAGGGTAAACACTCCACCAACATGGAGCTCTGCTGGCCTATCACTTCTTGGGAAACTGCCTCTGAGGTTGGGCACTTGAAATATATGTTTTTGTCATGAGCTTTAGCTTCCTTTGTAGTGAGACCATCAAATCTGGGTCTGCATCTATGTGACCTGGAAGACATGGTTTCTTATATTCCAATGAACCTGAGGCAGCAGTGCTGAATTCTCTCTTTGTAGGTAAACTGTGGCCACAGGAAGCCAAGTGTCTCCTGGTGGGGACTGTGAAGACATTTGGTCATCCTTCACATTTTGTGGTGCTTCTTGCTGCTGCACTGGGAATATGGTTTTTGCTTCACAAAATACAAGGAGTTCAACTGGGACAGAGTGCTGGAGAGAGTTCTGTAACGTGTGTTGTGACTCATTTATTTGTTGGTTTTTCCTTTTTTTTTTTTTTTGAGGAATGACCACCAGGCGATGAATTTCCCTCTTAAAACTGCTTTCATTGTGTCCCGTAGATTCCGATATGTTGTGTCTGTGTTTTCGTTTATCTCTAAGAATTTTTTGATTTCCACCTTTATGTCTTCTGTAACCCATTGATCATTCCGTAACATATCGTTCATTTTCCATGTGATGTAGGACTTTTTCTTCCTTCTTTTATCATTGATTTACAGTTTCATTCCATTATAGTCAGAAAAAATGCATGGTATTATCTCCACCCCTTTATATTTACTGAGGGTTGCCCTATGGCATAATATATGGTCTATTTTTGAGAAGGATCCATGTGCTGCTGAAAAAAAGTATATCCATTTGATGATGGTTGGTATATTCTATATATTTCAGTTAAGTCTAGGTTATTGATTGTGATATTGAATTCTATATTTTTTTAATTCAACTTTTGTTTGAAATATCTGTCCAATGGTGAGAGAGCTGTGTTGAAGTCACCGATAATTATTGTGTTGTTGTCTATTTGATTCCAGAACTTGAGGAGAATTTGTTTTATGAAGGTCGCAGCACCATTATTTGGTTCATAAATATTGATAATTTTTATGTCTTGTTGGTGAATGATTCCTTTTAAAGTTATATAATATCCATACTTATCCCTTTTGAATAACTTAGTCTTGAAGTCGATTTTATTCTATGTGAGGATGGCCACCCCTGGTTGCTTACGAGGACCGTGTGCATGGTATATTTTTTCCCAACCTTTCACCTTCAGCCTGTGTATGCCTTTTCCATTCAGATGTGTCTCCTGGAGGCAACATATTGTTGGATTTGTTTTTATAATCCAAGTTACCAGCCTATGTGGCTTTATTGGAGAGTTCAACCATTAAGGTTTAGAGTTACTATTTATATATGGTTTGTACTGCCAGCCATTTTGATTATTTATTTTTTTTTAATTTAGTTTGTTTATCCATGATTAGCTTTTCCCCCGCCCTCTGTTATTACTGAGGCACTTTCCAGTGATAGTTTTGGTTGTTGTTTTTCATTTCTTCCTCATGTAGTGTTTTGCTCAAGACACTTTGCAATGCTGGTTTTCTGGCTGCAAATTCTTTTAGCTTTTGTTAATTATGAAATATTTTTATTTTGTTGTTGTACCTGAAGCTTAATTTTGCTAGATACAGAATTATTGGTTGGCATCCATTGTCTTTCAGTATTTGAAATACATTGTTCCAGGATCTTCTCGCTTTCAGCGTCTGTGATGAAAAATCTGTTGTTAACCTTATTGGTTTACCCCTGAATGTCATCTGCCTCCTTTCTCATGTACCTTTTAATAATTTCTCTTTGGTCTGTTTATTGGATATTTTCGTAAAAATGTGTCTTGGCATTGGTCTACTGTGATTTTGTGTGCTCGGTGTCCTGTATGCATCTACAATTTGTATATCCGTTTCCTTTTTTATTTCTGGAAAGTTTTCTAAAATTATTTCATTCAGCAGGTTACTCATTTCCTTGGTTTGAATCTCTGTACCTTCCTCTATCCAGATGACTCATAAGTTTGTTTTTTTATGTTATCCCATATCTCTTGGATGTTTTTCTCATGATTTTTTACCAGTTTTTCGGAGTTGGCTAGACTCCTTTCAAGATGATATATTTTTTCTTCATTATTTGACGTTCTGGCTTCTACTTGCTCCACTCTGTTAGTGATACTCTCAATTGAGTTTTTAATTTGGTTTATCGTTTCCTTCATTTCTAGAATTATTGTTTGATTTCTTTTATAATCTCTATCTCCTGATAAAGACGCTTGACTTCTTCTTTTATCTGTTTATGTAATTCATTTTCAATGTGTTCTTTCACTGTTTGGAATTGCTGTCTCGTATCCTCTTTAAGGTTCTATTCCATCTGTCTAAGGTATTCCTTGAGTTCTTTATATGACCATTTTCCTGATGATTCTAGGTCCTCCTGATTATTTATGTTGTCCTTCATTGTTTGTACACATTTTCATCCTTGCTTTTTTATGCTGCTAATGTTACTTCTTGTTCTGTTTGACTGCTGAGTTACTGCTTACTCTTATAAATTTATTTGAAGCTTGGGAGGAAAGATAGTAGTAGGGATGGGAAGAAGTCACTAAAGAGAATGAGAGTAGGCAGGTAGAATTCAAGGAAGGGAGAATAAGAAAATTGAAAAGAAATGAAAAGACAAAAGAAAAAAAATAGAAAATAAAGAAAGAAATAAAATTTTTTAGAAATAATAATGATAATTATAAAAATGAAAATTAAAATTTAAAAGAATCATAAAATAATAAATTTTAAAAATTTTAAAAAATAAAAACATTAAAAAAAGTTAAAGAACAACAACAAAAAAATGAAAATGAAAGAAAAAGAAGAAAATAAAAAGAAAAAAATAATAATAATACATGCAGTAATAGAGTTCAATTAACTTCTCTTCCAGTAGGTGGAGCTGTGTGCATTGGGCCAAGCTTCTCCTCTCAATAGGTGGGAAGCAATCACTGTGCAGCAACTCTTTATCCCAGAATGGGCGGATCTCCAATCCTGAGTGTCTAGGGCCTTCTCTTTTGTTTCCTCAAGCCAGGCCCCCCAACCTGTGACGCTCACCACAATACTATGTATTGTTTTGAACAACCATTAATAAAAAGTTTTAAAAAAAGAAAACTAAATTCAGTGAATGATGCACGCGAATCCTAATATTTCTACAGTAACTGACTCAGTTTAACATCAATGCAAGTCGATTCCTATGGGACATGATATGTATTTTGCCGTTCATTTGTATTCAACACTGGTACACTACTATTTCATCAGTTTATGCACATCATTGGATATATATTTCATCCACAATTTAGCAAATTTATATGCATTTGTTTCACTTTCAATCACTTCCTGCTTCACAACTCATGTATTCCTCCATATTTCTTGACTGGTCTTTTCATGAGACTTCTTTCCAAACACATTATTTTCGATTTCCATAATCACTTTTGAAGCAAAACTCACACACACTTCATGATAAACAATAACCCTAAGATTACCATTAGATATATAACTGGTTGGAATGAATGATTGTATGTCAATATATGATATCTTATATATTTTCAGATATCAATTCAATCCATTATTTAAAGTGGAACCAGTTAGATTATTTATTCACTGTATATTCTATTCATCCATTATCTCTATATTCATTGACACAGGGTACACCACTTTGTACCCCCAATACTAATTTATATGTCTTCAAATATTGCTCCCAGAAATGGTGAAAGAAATACACATATCACATGATCCACAGATACATTTTATCACAATAATTTTCTGGGCAGAAAATGCAAAGGTCACACTTATGATTGTACCAAAGCCTAAATGGAAAGTGAACATGGATTACTAAAAACATCCATGTCCAGGTTGCCTAATGCTTTCAAATGTTATTCCTATTGGTTACTACATATTTTTTTTCTTCCTAAGATTATGCATTCAATCTTAACCATGTTGAAAATGTCTAATCCTATCCCTCACATTATAATTGCCTGATTTTGTAATGTCTCTATTGATATCTTTTTTCCTATATTTTCTCCAGTTCATCATTGTGACTGAGTCTTCACATGTGCTGACATTTACATTCACTCTATAACCGAAACCCTATTGCTAAAGAACATTTGTTCCAAATTTTATACTCACTCTTCTTCCTAAACCTACGGACTATCTTCCTAATCCTACTGACTCTCCCAATTTGAGTAAATGTTCTCTTCTACAATCAATCATCCAAAGTACAAGGTCCTTTGCAATTGTATATCGCATTATCTGAGACATCTCTGCAGAATGTAATTCAAAGCTAAGTATCCAAATCAAGGGCCTAATGCCCTTCTGTGCTACAAATCTTACATAGATTTCTGTTTTTGTACTTATATTTCACCTCTATAATCTTATAAATATTGCAGGTTACCAATAGCAGTAATCATCCTGCAGAATGATTTATAACCCAAATCGAACAAGGTATTAACCCTAACCATACACTGATCCATCAATCTAACTTTACAAAAGGGCAGGGTCAGAGTTCATCTTAAAATACAGGAATGTAGGGGATCTTCCACCTGCTGAGAACCTCAAAGGTCCATGCAGATTTGATCCCAGGGAAAGATGCAGGCAGCTATGAAGTACCTGAGAGAGCAAAAGTCACCTTCCATGGGAAACAACCTGGTAAGGATGAAGGACAGCTTCTGAATAAGCCTCTCTCTTCTTAATGTAGAGAAGATGGACCAAACCAGTCCTGTGTGGTAAGTTGTTCCCGGATGCCTATGGTTGATATACCATTCTAACTTGTGAAAGTATCACAGGAAGTAGGGGCAACCTCCATCATAGGACCATTGGAAGGAACTGTTAGGACAAAGTGGTTGCCAAAGCAGTGACCTCATTAAGATATTGAAGGAAGTAACCTCACCTTACTTCTTTGGTGATGGAAGTCTCAGATCCGGGAAGCCAGGCACCAAGAGCCAGTCCCAGTCCCAGTCTCAGTGTTCTCACTTGTTTGGATTTACCAAGGACAGAGTCAGTCTTTCTTGGTACCTACTGATGTGAGGATGGCCAAATGTCAGGAAAGCTCTGAAGATGGGCCTTTCCTGAGAAACCAGGTAGTGGATCACCGCTGGCTCATGAAAACTTCACAGAGTTGGCCAAGGAGACCAGATCTGACACAGGACAGGCCATTTCAGCGGAACATAGTATGGCCCACCATTCAGAGGACACTCCCGATAGTTACAGACCTACTTGGGGGAAGGAGGTGCCTTTGTGGGTTTGTGTGTGGGTTTGAGGTTTTGTCTCATGTTCTAAGAATAGTTAGGAAAGGTGGTTTGTTTGGTTTGGAGTGAACTGTTTCTGGTAAGACGTTTCGCAAGGCGAGTGTTTCTTTTTCTGTGCATCCACTGTGTCCGTGGTTGTAGACATTAGAAAAGAGAATGCATCAATGGATGTGTCCTGTCTAGTAGAAAGCATTCCAGGATTTATCTTGTCCAGTGTATGAATGGACTGCGGCTTGACTTATGGATGGGCAACATCTACTATCTTCCTAAGTTCCTGTTTTCTTCCTGAAAACTGATCACTCTCAGAATAGGCTCACGATTTTGTTTCCATGATTTGTACCACCTCCAAGCTCTGTGCTTACCAATTGTTCTGTTGCCCTGAATGTGAGGAAGGTCTTTTCTTCAGGCCAAACCTTTGTGAAGCATGAAGAAAACAGTTTTCAAATGGAAATGAAAGGGCATCACCTGTGGCTCTTTACTTAATTTCTTTGGAAAGGGATGTGTCTGAATCAGATTTTTGGCCCTGTGTGAGGTTATGTCTTAGATTCTCAGCACCTGAAGGATCTAAAAAAAAGATCCAATGTGTGCATCTAAAACAAAAATTGCCAAAAGAGCAGTCATTGTGAATGAAGTCTCTTGCCTACCTCTGTAAGGTTCCTGACCTTCATCAAGTGAGACTAGTGATCATTTGGGTCAAATGAGTTCCTCAAAACCCTGCAGAGGCTAGCCCATAGGTGCTTGGTTTTTCTCATGACTCCAATTCACATAAAGAATCTAAACCCCACAGTCAATAGGCCTCAAATTGGAGAAGCAGTGCCGTATTAACCAGTATTAGGGATTAACGTATTAGGGATTCTTTGGGTCAAATGAGTTCTTCAAAGTCCCGCAGAGGTTCTTGTGTTTTCTCATGACTCCAAATCACATAAATAATCTATACCTAAAAGTCAGTAGGCCTCAAATTGGAGAAATAGAGAAGTATTAACGGCAGGCTTATTTGATCACTCGTGGTTCACAGGAAGGGTGTCCAGGCCACCTTGAATATTGGCAAATGAGGGGCAAGGGAGTTTATTTTGGACACTGTCTTTGGCTGTGCCTCTCATGGAAAACTCCTGGCAAAGGTTACGATGAGTGACTATATGGAAGAAGATGAGGGCCATGTGGGAGAGTTTTGGTTTTAATTTTGGTCATTTGTGAGGCGGTTGGAAGAAATGACTTGGTCCACCAGGGCTTGAACTCTGGTGTGATTCCCCTTAGAGACTGGGTTTTGGAACTGACCTCAGAGAAGTATTGCCATGAATTTTGTTGGGATTTTAGGAGGCCACGCATGAGAGTCACCCTTGGAAACTGAGATCTAGGCCCAGGGTGGCTTTCCTCAGATCACTGGGAATCTCAGCCAGGATATCACATGATTTTATTCTGAAAGACTTCGGTACCATAGTTGAGAGTCAAAACACACACGTACCTCACATTGTAGACCTCAATGGGCCTGGCTTCATGTGTCCATTTGGCCACTCTTTGGGAAGACTTGCCTGTGAGAGTTCTCCAGAGCATTCACTGAAATGAGCTTCCTCAACATTTAATGTTTTCTGAATGAATTGAAACCAACAGTGCCTCCAACTTCATTCTTGAAAAATGGCTAGAAAAATACCATAAAATTTTGGAAATTCATTGGAGAAGCTTTGTATGTCCTGTTGCTGATCATGAGGGTACCAGACAGTGCCTTGAATTACTGGGTTTCATGAAAATGGTGTAGAACAGAGATTTCAGTATGTTGGAGCCTACTGAGTAGTGGGCCTAGAGGAGTGGTGGGCAGGTGTGTGAAAGAACATCAGTGGTAGGGCCATGAGGATCTACCATTGGATTCCAAATGGCTTTTGACTGACATGGTGCAGCCAGCAGACCCTTATATGTAAAGGCATCTTGTTATATGGAGAGGTTTCACGGCAATGTTCAGAATGAGGTTGATATGGACAAGGCGGCAATGGGACAAGATATGAGGGATAGAGCCTGGTTGGTGCATTCTCTCGCAGACTCTGACCCACCACTCGTGACAGAACTCCCTCCAGCACTGTGTCCCAGTTGAGCTCCTTGTATTTTGTGACGCAAATACCAAACTCCCAGTGCTGCAGCAAAAATACCACAAAACGTTGAGGAGGAACAAATGTCTTCACAGTCCACACGGGGAGACACTTAGTCTCCAGTGGTCACAGTTGACCTACAAAGAGAGGATTCTGCACTGCTTCCTCATGTTTATTGGAAAATAAGAAACCCTATTGCTAAAGAACTTTTGGTCCAAATCATATACTCACTCTTCTTCCTAAACGTACCGACTATCTTTCAAATCCTAATGACTATCCTTTTTTGAGTGGATGTTCTCTTCTACATTCAATCTTCCAAGGTACAGGTCCTATGCCATTGTATATCAAATTTTCTGAGACATCTGTGCAGAACATAATTCAAAGCTAAGTATCCCAATCAAGGGCCCAATGCCCTTCTGGCCTTCAAATCATACCTAGATTTCTGTTTTCATTCTTATATTTCACCTCTATATTTTTGTAAATATCGCAGGTTCCCAATAACATAATTCATCACAGAGAATATTTCCTAACCCAAATTGAACCTGTTATTAACCCTAAATATACACTCTTCCCTCAATCTCATTTTACTGAAAAGCAGGGACAGAGTTGTTCTTAGAATACAGGAAATTACGGGACCTTCCACCTGCTGAGAACCTCAAAGGTCCATACAGAAATGATACCCAGAGAAGTTGTAGGCAGGTACGAAGGACCTGAGAGAGCAAAAGTCATATTCCATGGCAAGCAACCTGGTCAGGATGAAGCAATGTGTCTGAATCAGCTTTTCTTTTCTTATTGTAGAGAAGATGGATCCAACCAGCCTGTGTGGAGAGCTGTTCCTGGTTGCCTATGGATGATATATCATTCTAACTTGTGAAAGTGTCACAGAAAGTAGGGGAAGCCTCCATCTCATGGGACCCTTGGAAGCAACTCTTAGGACAATGTGGTTTCCAAGGCAGTGGCCTCATTCAGTTCCAAAGAAAGTGACATGCCTCATTTCCTTGGTGATTGAACTCTCTGAACTTGGTATCCAAGAAGCCAGGCACCAAGAGGCAGTCCAAATCCCAGTCCCAGTGGGCTCACTTGTTTGGATTTTCCAAGGACAGAGTCAGTCTTTCTCGGTAACTACTGCTGTGAGGATAGCCAATTGCCAGGAGAGTTCTGAAGAGGGACATTTCCTGAGAAAGCAGGTAGTGGCTCAACACTTTGTTTCTGACAACTTCACAGAGTTAGCCAAAGAAACCAGATCAGAGAGGTGGTTTGTTTGGTTTGGAGTGAACTGTTTCTAGTAGATTCTTTTACAAGGTGAGTGTTTCTATGTCTGTGTATCCCACTGTGTCCCTGGTTGTAGACATTAGAAAAGAGAATGCAACAATGGATGTGTCCTGTCTAGTAGAAAGCTTCCCAGCATTCATCCTGCCCAATTTATGAATGGAGTGTGCCTTGCCTTATGGATGGGCAACACCTACTACCTTCATAAGTCCCTGTTTTCTTCCTGAATTCTGGCCACTCTCCAGAATACACTCATGGTTTTCTGTCCAAGGTATGTACCAACTCCAAGGTCTGTTACATGACCATGTACTGGATAGCTGAAGGGAATGGCCAGCATATCAATAAACTCAGATATCCGTGTGACCAGGAAAATCTCAGTGTATAAACCTGCTTTGGGCCTCTTGCTTACCTATTGTTCTTTTGCCCTGAATGTCAGGAGAGTCTTTGCCTCAGGCCACCCCTTTGTGAAGCCTGAAGAAAACAGTTTTGAAATGGAAATGAATGGGCATCACCTGTGGCTCTTTGCTTAATTGCTTTGGAAAGGGATGTGTCTGGATCAGGCTCTTGGCCCTGTGTGAGGCTGTGGCTTAGATTTTCAGCACCTGATGGATCTAAAGAAAGATCCCATGTGAGCATCCAAAACCAAAATGGCAAAAAGTTTAGTCATTGTTAATGAATTCTATTGCCTACCCCTTTTAGGTCCCTAAAATCCATCAATTGAGAATAGGGATCCTTTGGGTCAAGTGAGTTCTTCAAATTTCTGCAGAGGACCTTGGTTTTCTCATGACTCCAATTCACATAAAGAATCTAAACCCCACAGTCAGAAGGCCTCAAATTGGAGAAATGGAACAGTATTAAGGGCAGGCCTATTTGATCACTTCTGGTTCACAGGAAGGGTGTCCAGGCCACCCTGAATTTAGGCAAATGAGGTGCAAGGGAGATTATTTTGGACATTGTCTTGGCCTGCGACCCTCATGGAAAACTCCAGCCAGAGGTTATGATGAGTGTCTATATGGGAGAAGATGAGGGCCATGTGGGAGTGTTTTGGTTTTAATTGTTTTTATTTAAGTCGTGGTTGGAAGAGTTGACTGGATCCACCTGGGCTTGAACACTGGTGTGATTCCCCTAGAGACTGAGTTCTGGAACTGACCTCCAAGAAGTATTGCTGTGTAATGTGTTGGGATTTTAGGAGGCCACGCATGAGATTCGCCCTTGGAAACTGAGATCTAGGCCCAGGGTGGCTTTCCACAGAGCACTGGGAATCTCAGGAATGATATTACATGATTTTATTCTTAAAGACGTGGCAGCCATTGTTGCAAGTCAAAACACACATGGACCTCACATTGTAGACCTCAATGGACCTGGCTTCATGTGACCTTTTGGCCTGTCTTTGGGAAGCCTTGCCTGTTAACGTTTTCTAGAGCTTTCTTTGAAATGAGCTTTTTCTCCATTTAATGGTTCCTGAGTGAATTGAATCCCACAGTGCCTCCAATGTCATCGTTGAAAAATGGCTAGATAAATACCATTAAATTTTTGAATTCCCATGACCAGGTCGCACTGGAGAAACTTTGTATGTCCTATTGATGATCATGAGTGTATCAGACAGTGCCTTGATTGACTGGTGTTCATGAAAATGGTGTAGAAGAGAGATGCCAGTAATTTGGAACCTGATGAGTAGTCAGCTTAGAGCAGTGGAGTGCAGGTGTGTGTTAAAACATCTGTGGTGGGGTCATTTGGATTTGCATTGGCTTCCAAATGGTTTGTTACTGACATAGTGTAGCCTCTAGATCCTTGTATGTAAAGGCATCTTGTTATATGGAGAGGTTTCAGTGCAATGTTTAGAATCAGATTGCTATGGTCAAGGGGGCAAGCTATGTGGGATAGAAGCCTGGTTGGTGCATTCTCTTGCAGACCCTTACCCACCACACATGACAGAACTCCCTCGAGCACTGTGTCCCAGTTGAACTCCTTGCATTTCGAGAAGCAAATACCAAACTCCCAGTGCAGCTACAAGAAACACCACAAAAGTGGAGGATGATTAAATGTCTTCACAGTCCACACTGGGAGACACTTAGCCCCCATTGGCAACAGTTTACCTACAAAGAGAGAATTCAGCACTGCTGCCTCATATCCATTGGAAAATATGAAACCATGTCCTCCAGGTCACATAGATGCAGACCCAGATTTGATGGTCTCAATAGAAAGGAAGCTAAAGCTCCTGAAAACAACATATATTTCAAGTGCCCAACCTCAGAAGCAGTTTCTCAAGAAATCTTTATGCCGGCAGAGCTCCATGTTTGTGGAGTTATTACCCTGTTCTTTGCTTTTGGAAACTCCTCTACCACCTTCAAGTTTGTGAACTCCTGAGCATTTTCCATTCCAGATGTGTATTCACAGATTTTTAAATCTTCTCTAATTGTGTCTTACTTGGGGTGAAGGTAATGTCAAGGCATTGTTCTGAATGAAAGTGGGAAGATTTTGGGGTAGCACATATTTGCATACACATTGCATTCTTTTCTCAGTTTTCCATTGGAAATACTGAATCCTTGACTGTCAGGGGTAGAAGGAATTCTCCTTCAAAGAATAGCCTGACACTTACAAGAAACAACACCCAGGGAGACATCATCTCTTGGAGACATCATTTAGCCATATGTGTCCCTGAGACATCCTGTGGCCATCTGTCTTCCTGAAATATCCTGAGGTTATCTCACCTTGTGTAGACATCCAGGAACTGCCGATAAGAGAGCTTTCCCATCTCCAGCATATAAAATCCCCTGTGTGAACAATGTATTTTGAAGGTTGATCAGAACTCCTGTCTTGCTGTCATCTCTCGTGTCTCTTGTCCCTTCATTCCTCCCTATCTTGGTTCGCTGCCCACGTTGATGTGTCCTGCCAGCCGGGACATCTGGCGCCCACTGACTGGGGCTCGAGCCTTTGAGTCATAGGGAACCCCGTCCTCCTGGAAAACTTGGTCAAGCGGAGCTCACAATTGCCTCAGCAGACACCACCGAGAGACAGATCCAGGAGGAGAGTGGGGATGACGCACGGGGAGTGACCCACCATGGGTCAAGCAGTTTTGTCACATGATTTGTATTTGTCGGGCCTCAAGGATTCCTTCAAGACATGGGGGGCACGTGTTAAGAAAAAGGACTTAAAATTTTTCTTTTCATACATAGGGGAATTGTGTCTATGATTTCACCTTGAAGGGACCATTAATGGTAAAAAATGGCTTAGAGTAGGAGACTGTTTAAAAGATTATTATGAATCCTTTGGACAGAAAAATTGCCTGTTCCCACCTTTTCTTACTGGAAATTAATTAATGAATTTCTTAAAAGTTCATCCTTTGACAATGGTACCTTAAAACTTTTCAGGATTAGGAAAGAGACTATGCAAAAGACCTCTCGTCCCCCCTCGCATGCCCATCAGTTAGTATAGACATAGACCATTCTCAGTCTCCCCAGGACCCTGGAAACCTTCCTGGTCCCCCTCAAAATACCACCCTAATAAATAGGGCTCCAATGGTTACCAACTGCGTTTATCCAGTTTGAAATCCTGGAGACACATTGACCCCTGGGGAGAAGGCTAACTTGGAGAAGGAAGCAACTCCCTATGATACAGAAGACCTGCCACTGCTTAGGACCCAGCCACAGCCTATAGGACTTACACATCCACCTCCCTCCTATATCTCTCCTGCTTTTTGTGCTCTGGCCCTTAAGGGGCCAAATCCGCCCACCAGATATTTTTTCCCCAATTCCCTTGCCTAACCTGGCTCCCTTGGGAGAGTCTCTCCAACATAGACTGGAAGAGATCCAAGTTTAAAAAGAATTAAGATCCCTTGACTCTGAGCTTTATTCATTAGCCTTATTGCTGGAGTCAACACAAGCTGGCCCAAAGTGGTCTAATACAAAGGCTAAGCCACTCCATTGGACTGTTCTCACTTTTCAGTCACCCTCAGTTAGATAGTTAAGCCTGCCCAGGTTGATGTCAAAGACTTAGACGAGGATCAAGAGGAGGAAGCGGGGGAAATGGATCAAGGAGATCAGGACTCAGAGGATGAGGACTTCATCCCTAGGCAGGAAGGAACCCAGAGTGTCTACAAAACATTAAGCCTGCGTTTTCTTGAAAAAACTTAAAAAGTCTTGTGCTCACTATGGACCCATTGCACCCTACACGTAGGCTTTATTAGAAAGCTACATGACACAATGTCTTACTCCCAATGATTGGAAATTTTTAGACCAAGCTACCCTCAATGCCGCAGACTTCCTGTTATGGAATGCAGATTTCAGAGAGCACTGTCAGGAAACTGCTCAGAAAAATTTAACTAAGCCCTCCTCTAATTCCTGGACTTATGTTAAGCTAGTGGGCAATGCGCCTTTTGACACTAAAACTTAACTGGCACGTTTCCCTGCTGGACTTTTGACACAGATTCAGATGGCTGGCTTACATGCTTGGAGACGCCTCCCTCCAAAGGCCTCTGCTACGACTTCCCTGGCAAAAATTCGACAAGGGCCCGACAAGACTTATAGCGACTTTGTTCCCCGGCTTAACCTAGCTGCGGGATTCTTGCTTGGACCAAGTGAAAGCGAAAGCACCTTTGTAAAACATCTTGCCTTTGAAAATGCCAACCTGGCATGTCAGGATGTTCTTCGACCACATAAGAAAAAAGTGAAACTTTCTGACTTTATTGGACTCTGTGCAGGGTTGGGTGTAGCCCTTGCCATGGGTCTCACCCTCGGTGCCGCCTTTACCAAGGCCTTTCACAATCCTGGCTCACGTAGTTGCTTTACTTGTAAACAACCTGGCCATTTTGCACGTGAGTGTCCGACAGGCAAACAAAGCCTAAGAATAGTGTCTTTTCAAACTGAGGCTAAACTGCCCCCAGCTACCCTTTGCCCTAGATGAGGTAAAGGTCATCACTGGGCCAGTGAGTGTAGATCTAAGACAAATGCCCTCAGCAGCCTATCTCAAAATCCTTCTCCACAATTGCCTCATTCCAATTAGCCACCCCAGGCAGCGCAGGATTGGACCTTTTTGCCGCCACCGATACAATATTAGACTCAATGCAAGGGCCCCAGATAATACCCACTGGAATTATGGGTCCCACTCCATCTCATATGTGTGCCCTTATTCTTGAAAGAGCCTCTACTACCTTACAAGGTGTTCAGGTCTTCCCTGGCATTAAAGATAATGATTTCACTGGAGAAATAAAAATACTGGCCACAGCTATTAATGGAGTTGCGGCCATGCCAGCAGGAACAAGACTTGCACAATTAATACTCCTTCCCTTGGATTCAGGAGGCACTTCCACCACTCAAACCTACCGAGGGGGACTACCTCCTTGGGCTCCTCTGATGTATATTGGGTTCAGCCCATTTCTCACAATAGACCCACCCTTATCTTACTTATTGAAGGAAAGGAAATCCAAGGAATTCTTGATACTGGAGCTGATGTCACAATTATTTCTCAAAAATACTGGCCAACAGGTTGGCCCCTCACCCCATCCTTGACAGACCTTAAAGGGATAGGACAGTCAAAAAATCCTCTGGTCAGCTCTAGGGCTCTTAGCTGGACTGATAAAGAGGGTAATATGGGAACTGTCACTCCTTTCTTTGTTCCTGACCTTCATCTTAACCTATACGTCCGAGATATTTTGAGTCAAATGTAAGTTATTCTTTCCAGTCCCAATTCCATGGTGACTCATCAAATGCTTCATATGAATTTTGTCCCTGGTACAGGCATGGGGAGACTGAGACAAGGACTGGTTGAGCCTATACAACCCTTACAAAAAACAAATACATATAGACTTGGGTATTTGGATTTTTAGTGTTGGTCCCTGACCCTCCTGTACCCCATGCAGATAAAATTATTTGGGAGACTCAGACTCCTGTGTCGGTGGATCAGTGGCCCCTTACCCAAGAAAAATTGGAGGCTGCCTCCATGTTAGTGCAGGAACAGCTGGCAGCTGACTATGTAGAGCCATCAAGCTCACCATAGAATAATTCTATTTTTGTTATCAAGAAAAAATCAGGCAAGTGGCGCCTTTTACAAGATTTGTGTGTCATTAATAAAGTTATATGCCTGATGGGAGCACTACAGCCAGGCATTCCCACACCAGTGGCTATTCCCAAAAACTATTGTAAAATGGTTGTTGACTTAAAAGATTGCTTTTTTACCATTGCTTTACATCCTGAGGATAGACCCTATTTTGCCTTTAGTCTCCCTCACATTAATTTTCAGGGCCTTATGCACAGATTTCAATGGAAGGTTCTTCCCCAAGGTATGGCCAACAGCAATAGTCTTAGCCCAAAATACGTTGCTCAAGCAGTAGACCCTGTGAGAGAGCAATGTTCACAAATTCATATTTTACATTAATTGGATGATTTGTCAATTGCTGCACCTAATATCCATGACGTTAATAATTGTTACCTGGACCTTTACAAAACCCTCACTACCTTGGGACTGCAGATAGCTTCTGATAAGGTTCAAACACAGGACTGTTATACCTATTTGGGCCTTAAACTTCAAGATAATCAGATTCAAATTCCTAAAATACAACTACGTGTGGACCATCTTCACACTCTTAATGATTTTCAAAAATTACTGGGGGATATTAAATGGCTAAGAACATATTTAAAATTACCCACTTGTGTACTTTTGTCCCTTAATTATATTTTGAGAGGTGATTCCCACCCCTCCTCCTCTCAAAAGCTTACACACGAGGCATTACAGGCATTAAACCAAGTCACAGAAGCCATTGCCCAACAGTTTGTTACACAAATTTCTTATAACCTTCCTCTGGTTCTGGTTATTTAACAAACTCCTCATACACCCACAGGAATAATTTGGCAGCGAGATCCACATTTTAAAAATAAAGGCTGCCCCTTGCTTTGGGTCCATTTACCCACCACATCCTCCAAGGTTATTACTGTTAATCTTGCTCAGGTAGCTTCTATTATTATTAAAGGTCATTTGATTCTCGACAACATTTTGGCAAAGAACCTCATAATAATTTAATTCCATATATGAAGGACCAAACCAAATTTTTAATACAGAAACGGGATGAATGGGGTATTGCCCTATCAGGCTTTTGGGGAACAATTGATAACCACCTCCCCAATGACCCCCTTTTACATTTTGTCCAGTTACATCCATTTATTTTTCCCAAAATTACTCAAAAGGCTCCCATTCCTCAAGCCCTTAATGTCTTTACAGACGGTTCCAGTAATGGCTGAGCGCTCTTTGTTGTCAATACCCAGCCTACCATCTTTGATACTATCTATCAGTCAGCACATGTTGTGGAATTGTTTGCCATAACACAAGTTTTTATAATATTTTTTGATAATCCTGTTAATATTTATACAGACAGTGCCTACATTGATCATTCTGTGCCCCTGCTGGACATTTCCCCCACCATTAAGGCTTCTTCCAATGTGGCCTTTCTTTTTCATCAGCTTCAGCAGCTAATTCAGGCCAGACAACACCCATTTTTCTTAGAACACATCAGGGCACACTCTGATCATCCCAGGCCTCTAACACAAGGTAATGCCCAAGCTGATGCAGCAACTCGTTCCATCTTTCCAATTTTTGTGGGCTCCATTCAAAAGGCCACAGAGTTACACAATCTTCACCATCTAAATTCCAAGAGCCTTCAATTACTTTGTAAAATTACCATGCAACAGGCACGAGAAATAGTAAAAGCATGCCCAGGTTGCACTGTCTCCCTCCCCATTCAACACATGAGAGTTAACCCCCGAGAATTACTGCCCAATCAGTTTTGGAAAATGGATGTTACTCATTTTCCTGAATTTGAAATTACCAAATATATACACGTTTCTATATATACCTTCAGCGACTTTATTTTTGCATCACCACATTCAGGAGAGGCTACCAAATATGTTCTTTCTCCTCTTATTTCAGCCTTTTCCATAATGTGTAAACCAATACATATTAAAACAGATAATTATCCTGCATATACCTGTGCCAAGTTTAAATAGTTTTGTGCTACCTTGCAAATTCGTCATACTACTGGAATTCCATACAACCCTCAGGGCCAAGGCGTTGTGGAACGTGCCCACCTTACCTTATAGACTTGGATAACCCTCCATAAGGCTTCCGCCCTTGTATTTACCACTCCCAGGCATCGCCTTAACCATGCCTTACTTCCCCTTATTTTTCTTACCCTAGACAGTGAAGGCCATTCGGCCGCAGACAGAAACTGGCATCCCTTGTCCAATTCTGTTCGCCCACCTCTTATGTGGTGTAATTCCCTTACAAATAAATGGAAAGTTCCTGTTCTCATCTGGGGACGAGGCTCAGCTTGTCTTTTGGACCAAGAGCAATCAGCCCCAAGATGGTTACCAGAATGCCTGGTTAAACAGGTTAATGACTTACCTCAACACAGGGATGGAGGGCCTCCCCCTGAGGACAAATTTTGTTCTTTTTCAGATGCAGCCAACAATCTGTGTGAGGATCATGATTTAGGCACTTCTGCTTAACAGGTTTGTACATGGAGGCCTTGGCCCTCCACGTTCCAACATCATGGTGTAAGTTTTTGGGCCCCCCTGTGAATGCAAGTGATGATCTTGGACTCAGGCTCCCACTAGTTGGACCGAGACTGCTGACTGCGTGACTAAGGTGGCTTACCTCCATGCCGAGGTTGACCATAAACTTGGAGGAGTTCATCACCCTAAATGGGTATGTGTTAACAAGCCAAAGTTTATTCCCCCTAGTACAAGTAAAGCTCTCCAAAATTCTTCTGCAACCTGTTCGCATACCCAGGCGAGGCATGACTCTTGTTATGTGTCGCCCTCAATTTGTGTTAACAAGCAGGGAGAACAATTTTTTGAAGCCTCCCAAACTAAAACTCATGCAGCAGGGGGGACCACTATTCATTATACCTCCGTTCTATTTGACCAGGGAGTAGAAGGCAAATACACCAAGCTACAGTCAGCTGGTTGCCAAGGCCCTGTTGGTAAACCCTCCTGCTGGCCCATTAAGGCCCCTACAGGGGTCACTGATGGTGGAAGAACCACTGATGCTGTCAAACATCCTCACATAATCAAACTTTTGAAACCCCAAATCCCTGAGCTCACATATCATCCCTTAATGTTGCCTAAATCTCAGCTCCCAGGTTTAGATACCAATACATTAGATTTTTTGGAAACTACCTTCTACTTGCTTAATAATTCCAACCACACCCTTGCTGGTGATTGCTGGCTCTGCATGACAACAGGGGCAATTATGACTATGGCAGTTCCTATTAATTCTATCATAGACAATGATAATACATGCCAACCCGGATTTCCTTTTTAAGTACAACTTATAGGCACTATTACATTATGTCTTTTAGGCGCGATGCAGAATAACACCTATGATATTGATGTTGGAGTTACTTTCTTTGAAAATTGCTCAACATACAAAATTATTCCTCACCCACCCCAACTCTTTGTCCTCCCAATGGCAGAGTTTTAATGGGTGGAGGAAACTTGGCCTTCCCCAGGCTTCCAGCGAATTGGACCGGTGGCTCTGTTCTTGCCTTATTACTCCCTGATATAACTATAGTCCCAGGAGATGAACCTCTACCCATTCCTAGCCTAGACACCTTATCAAAAGACACAGGCGGGCAATACAGGCCTTACCACTCATTGCCAGCATTGGAATAACAGCTGCTGTGGGCACAGGTACACTGGCTTAGGCACAGCTATACACTCTTACCATCGCCTATCTCAACAACTTATAAATGATTTACAAACTCTATCAGGAACCATTAAAGATCTGCAGGACCAAATAGACTCCCAGGCAGAAGTGTTCCTTCAAAAAGACGAGGCTTAGATTTGCTGACAGATAACCAGGGAGGTATTTGCTTGGGCTTAGGGGAACGATGCTGCTTTTATGCCAATAAATCAGGCATAGTATGCACTAAAATTAAGCACCTTCAATAAGATCTAGAAAGAGATGACGCGAACTATTTGAAAATCCCCTCTGGACTGGGCTTTATGGATTTCTACCCTACCTTCTTCCCCTATTAGGCCCTTTGTTGGGTTTACTTATAATTGGGTCCATAGGACCCTGCATTATAAACAGGCTGGTACAATTTATTAAAGAACAGATTAATATTTTGGCCTCTAAACCCATACAGGTCCATCATCGTCTGGAGATGGAAGACCGTGCTGCCAACATTTAAAAGGATGTTCTACCCTTCTCACAGGCTTATTTCTTAAGTTTACATCCCCACAGATCTCTCTTTCTTATATAAAAGTATGAGTAACAGCTCTGACCAACTATCTTCTGCCCTTGCCATAACGGTTCGTCCCCCATGGGCCCCTCCACTTGGCGGAGGATGCACCCATGGAGTGAGGATGTTATCCCAGTTCATTATTGTGATTGACTCTTCACATGTGCTGACATTTATATTCAATCTCTACGCAAAAGCCTATTGCTAAAAAAATTTTGGTCCCACTCCTATACTCACTCTTGTTTCTAAACCTACCAACTATCATCCTAATCCTACTTACTATCCCTTTTTGACTGGATGTTCTCTTCAACATTCAATCATCGAAGATACAAGGTCCTATGCCATTGTATATCGATTCATCTGAGACGTCTGTGCAGAATATAATTCAAAACTAAGTATCCCACTCAAGCGCCTAATGCCTTACTGGGCTTCAAATCTTACCTAGATTTCTGTTGGTTCCAATACCATTATTCATCTCGCAGAAGGATTCCAAACCCAAATCGAACCTGTTATTAACCCTAACCATACACTGTTCGCTCAATCTCACTTTACAGAAGAGCAGGTAAAGAGTTGGTCTTAGAATACAAGAATGTAGGGGATCTTCCACCTGCTGAGAACCTCAAAGGTCCATGCAGAAATGATCCCTGGATAAGATGTAGGCAGCTATGGAGGACCTAAGAGACCAAAAATCATCTTCCATGGCAAAAACCCTGGTCAGGACGAAGGGATGTGTCTGAAACAGCCGCTTTCTTCTTAATATAGAGAAGATGGACCAAACCAGGCCTGTGTGGAGAGCTGTTCCCAGGTGCCTATGGTTGAAATACCATTCTTACTTTTGAAAGTGTCACAGGAAGTAGGGGCAGCCTCCATTTCATGGGACCCTATGAAACAACTGTTAGCACAAAGTGGTTGTCAAGGCAGTGACCTCTTTCAGTTTCTGAAGGAATTGACCTACCTAACTTCCTTGGTGTTTGAAATCTCTGAACTTGGGATCCAGGAAGCAAGGCATCCAGAGCCAGTCCCAGTCTCAGTCACATTGGGCTCACTTGTTTGGATTTACCAAAGATAGGGTCAGTCTTTCTTGGTACCTACTGATGTGAGGATGGCCAAATGCCAGGAGAGCTCTGAAGAGGGGCCTTTCCAGGGAAAGCAGATAGTTGCTCACCAATGGCTCCTGGCAACTTCAGAGAGTTGGAAAAGGAGACAAGATCTGAGACCCCACAGGGCATTTCGGTGGAACAGAGTATGGCCCACCAGTCAGAGGACACTCCATATATTCACACACCTACTTGGGAGAAGGAGGTGCCGTTTGAGTATGGGTGTGAGTATGCGGTTTTGTCTCATGTTCTGAGAATAGATAGGAAAGTCGGTTTGTTTGGTTTGGAGTGGACTGTTTCTTGTATGTCATTTGACAAGGCAAGTGTTTCTATATCTGTGTATCCTACTGTGTCCGTGGTTGTAGACATTAGAAAAGACAATGCATCAATGGATGTGTCCTGTCTAATAGAAAGCTCCCATCATTCATCAGGCCCAATTTATGAATGGACTGCAGCTTGCCTTATAGATGGGCAAAACCTATTATCTTCCCAAGTTCCAGTTGTCTTCCTGAATTCTGGAAACTCTCCAGAATAGGCTCATGGTTTTGTGTACAAGATATAAACCACTTCCACACTCTGTGAAATGGCCATGTACTGAATAGCTGAAGGGAATGGGGGCATCTCAGAAAACTCAGATATCAGTGTGACCAGGAAATTCTCAGAGGAGAAACCCTGCTTTGGGCCTTTTGCTTGCCTATTGTACTGTTGCCCTTAATGTCAGGATGGTTTTTGCCTCAGGCCACACTTTGTGAAGCGTGAAGAAATTAATTTTCATATGGAAAAGAATGGGCATCACCTGTGGCTCTTTGCTTAATTGCTTTGGAAAGGGATGCGTCTGAATCAGCATCTTGGCCCTGTATGAGGCTGTGGCTTAAATTCTCAGCACCAGATGGATCTAAAGAAAGATCCCATGTGTGCATCCAAAAAAAAATGGCAAAAAGTTCAGTTTTTGTGGATGAAGTTTCTTGCCTTTCTCTCTTAGTTTCATGACCTTTATCAAGTGAGAATAGGGATCCTTTGGGTCAAATGAGTTCTTGAAAGCCATGCAGAGGTGCTTGGGTTTCCTCATGACTCCAAATCACATGAAGAGTCTATACCTGACAGGCAGTAGGCCTCAAATTGGAGAAGCAGAGCAGTATTAAGAGCTGGCCTACTTGATCACTCCTGGTTCACAGGAAGGGTGTCCAGGCCACAATGACTTTAGGCAAATGAGGGGCAAGGGAGCTTTTTTTGAACACTGTCTTTGGATGTGCCCCTCATGGAAATATCCAGCCACAGTTTATGATGAGTGTATATATGGAAGAATATGAGGGCTTTGTGGGAGTGTTTTGGTTTTAATTCTGGTCATTTGTGTGGCGGTTGGGAGATGACTGGGTCCACCGGGGTTTAAACTCTGGTGTGATTCCCCTTAGAGACTGTGTTGTGGAACTGACCTCAGAGAATTATTGCCATGAAATGTGTTGAGATTTTTGGAGGCCACACATGGGAGTCACCCTTGGAAACTGAGATCTAGACCAAGGGTGGCATTCCACACAGCACAGGGAATCTCAGCAATGATATCATGTGATTTTATTCTGAAAGTCTTGGCAGCCATAGTTGAGAGTCAAAACAAACATGGACCTCACATTGTAGACTTCTATGGGCCTGGCTTCATGTAACATTTGGCCACTCTTTGGGAAACCTTGCCTGTGAGAGTTCTCTAGAGCATTCATTGAAATGAGCTTCCTCACCATTTAACGGTACCTGAATGAATTGAAACCCAGAGTGCCTCCAAATTCATCCTTGAAAAATGGCTACATAAATACCATGACATTTTTGAAATTCCCATGACCAGGTGGCACTGGACAACCATGAATGTCCTGTTGCTGATTTGAGTGTACCAGACACTGCCTTGATTGACAGGGTTTCATGATAATGATGTAGAACAGAGATGTCAGTAAGTTGGAGCCTGCTGATTAGTGGTCGTAGAGAAGTGTTGTGCACGTGTGTGTTAAAAAATCTGTGGTGCGGTCATGTGGATCTGCCATTGGCTTTCAAATGGGTTGTGACTGACATGGAGCAGCCAGCAGAACCTTGTATGTAGAGGCATCTTGTTATATGGAGAAGTTTCAGGGCAATGTTCAGAATCAGGTTGCTATGGTCAAGGGGGCAAGCTATGTGGGATAGAAGCCAGATTGGTGTATTCTCCTGTAGACCCTGACCCACGACACGTGACAGAACTCCCTCCAGCAGTTTGTCCTAGTTGAACTTTTTGAATTTCGTGAAGCAAATACCAAACTCCCAGTGCAGCGGCAAGAAACACCACAAAAAGTGGAAGGTGACCAAATAGCTTCACACTCCACATGGGGAGACACTTAGCCCCCAGTGGCCACAATTATCTACAAAGAGAGAATTCAGCACTGCTGCCTAATGTTCATTGGAATATAAGAGACCATGTCCTCCAGGTCACATAGATGCAGACCCAGCTTTGATGGTCTCACTACAAAGGAAGCTAAAGCTCCTGACAACAACATATATTTCAAGTGCCCAACCTCAGAGGCAGTTTCTGAAGAAGTATTTAGGCCAGCAGAGCTCCATGATTGTGGAGTTTACACTGTCCCTTACTTTTGGAAACTGGTCTACCACCTTCAAAGTTCTAAACTCCTGAGCAATTTTCATTCCAGATATATATTCACAGATTTTATAACTCTTCTCCTCAAATTGTGTCTTACTTGGAGCGAAGGAAATGTCAAGGAATTGTTCTGGATGAGAGTGGAAGGATTTTTGTGTAGCACATGTTTGCATACACATTGGATTCATTTTCCAATTTTCCAATTGAAATACTGAATCCCTGACACTACCCCATACCCTACTAGACTCTGTGTACTAATCCTAATATGATGGAGAAAAATAATCCCCAAAAAATTGAAATACAAGCATTTCAAAAGAGGCCTGGTGTATATTTGGACTTGCCTTATGCACTGTATAGGGTAGGAGTTATAAATCTAGTCAATCTTTTGTTGAAATAGTTCTCCAGTTGTTTTTAAAGTTAACCAATATGTGAATTCCTGTCTCCCTTTCACTGTAGCCTATTCAGCATATGTATTTTTATAAGCACATATACAATCCTACCTGGTACCACACGTACACTATTTTGTGGTTGCTGACTTGGCAGATACAAATTGTGAGAAGAGATCACTCCTCCTAAATGCTGATGGAACTGAAAATTCAACCTATGGGTGAGTTTCCTAGCTGAACAACATTATATATAAATCCATGTTCAGTAAAATGAATAGTTTTGATCTGTGAATGATATATATTTCATGGTGAATTTCAATTGGCATATAGTGCTAATTTTTAATATCTGTATATATATATATATATATATATATATATATATATATATATATATATACTATCCAGATTTTTCAAAATATGAAATATATCTGTCTTATTATACATTTCCTAAATTCATTCATATTCATGTATGTGGATTTATAATTATCTTTTCACAAGATCATTCTCAGAAATATTCATCCACCTGAAATACATATTTGTTTCCTACTACTGAAAACTAACTTCAGTGAATGGTGTATACAAATCCTAATATTTCTTCAGTAACTGACCAAGTTTAACATCAATGCAAGTAGACTCCTATGGAACATGATGTGTATTTTGATGTTAATTTTTTTTCAACACTGGTGCATTACAATTTCTTTCGTTTATGCACATCATTGGATATAGATTTCATCCACAAGTTTGCAAATTTATAGGCATTTGTTTCACTTTCAATCACTTTCTACTTCAGAACACATATATTTCTTCATGTTTCTTGACTGGTCTTTTCATGAGACTTCTTTCCAAACACATTATTTTTGATATCCATAAGTACTTTTGAAGCAAATCTCACACACCCTACATGATGAACCATAACCCTAATATTACGATTAGATGTATAACTGGTTAGAATGAATGATTGTATATCAATATATGATTTCTTATATATTTTCAGATATCAATTCAATCCATTATTTAATGTGGAACCAGTTATATTATTTATACACAATATTGTCTATTCATGCATTATCTCCATATTCATAGACACAGGGTACACCTCTTTATACCCCCAATACTAATTTACATGTCTTCAAAATATTCCTCCTTGAAATGGTGGAAGAAATACTCATGTCACCTGACCTATGTATACATTTTATCACAGTAATATTCTGGACACAAAAAGCAAAGGTCACACTTATGATTGTACCAATGTAAAGGTTGGTTGAGCGTTGGAGTAAGAGACCACCAAGAGACTGTCACATGCAACAGCAAAGTGTTTATTGGGGGTCCAGCATGCTGTGGCTCAGAGCTCACTTGAATTTAGCAGAGAGCCCTGAGAACAGCTTAAGCAGAGCTTATATACTTTCCTTAGAGAGGGCAGGGAGTGAAATTTATTGATGGGTCATGGCAAGTGGGCGGTTTGTTTGCAAATGTGTGAGGGAGTACATTCTGCAGTTTGGCAATTGGGGACAGTACATTTGGGGAACAAGATAAGCAAACAGTTCTCAAGATTTCAACAGTGTTTTGTTAAGCATACAGAAAAACAGAAATTGACAAGTACCTATTTTATTATCCTTTCATTCCCCACTTCTTGTTCTGGTTACTTTTAATCATAAAAGTGATCATTGGGGGGTGTCACAATTCATGTCTGCTAGTCGGAAACATTGTTGTCTGATTACCATAAGTTTAACTTGTCCAATTTGAGCTTGGAGAAAAGAAACTACACGGTTGAGCATACAGGGCCCTACAGTTAGCAATAATATGAAGATTATTAAAGGACCGGCCAAGGCTGATAAAAGTGTAGTTACCCACGGGGACTGTGTGTACCAAGACTCAAACCACCCTTTTTGGGCCTCTGTCTCTCGTTGACACTCTTCAAGGCGTTTTTTTTTTTAATTTACTCATAGATTCTTTTACAACTCCAGTATCGTCAGCATAAAAACAATATTCTTCCCTCAATGCAGCACAAAGGCCCCTTCTCTCATGAAGAGAAGGTCCAAATGTCGCCTGTTCTGTAAAACTACTTCAGAGAGCGAGGTTAAAGATTCCTGTAAAGCTGTGATGGAGGTTTTTAATATCTTTAAGTTTTGGTCTATTGGTACTTGTCATTGGGTTATTTGTTGTGTCCCATGGACTAGGGCAGTGGTTCCTGTGCCCACCCCTGCAGCAACTCCTATTCCGAATAGGATGGCTAAAGTGAGGAATACAGCTTCCCAGCGGAACCGAGTTTTTTGCCCCCCTATTTGATTTTTAAATGAACCTGTTTAATGATAGAGCACTCTGGGAATCATCTGCACCATTACATAATTAATCACATCTGTTGACCATTTTATTAACCCATTAACAATGTTTAAGTATATAGAATTACACTTTTGTAGGGACAGACAAGGCAAGGCACCTAAGATAGCACCGAAGCTAGGGAAACAATCCTATTTGGTTGCAAACGGATTTAGAGGGCATTGCTTCTGTTGTAATCAATTAATCCGCTGAACCCCAAGTTTAGGTAGTTTCAGAATTTTGTACCCAACATGTAGGTAAAGTGGCTCAGAAGTTCACAGTCTGCAGAAGTTCACAAAAAGCTGTTTTTGTTTCTGTTTTATTTCCTCTGTTCTATGCAAGTTTAGTTTTTAAGGACACTTGGGAGGGGGAGAGATTTTGTCTTCTCTTTTTTTTTCTCCCTGCCAGCTATTACCATGGAGCCCAGTTGGTAACTTCTTTATCTTAGAAATGTAGCCATCTCTGTGAAGCCCCAGCTCAAGGCCAGAGGCCTTGTTCACATATTTTGTGAAAAACTAGTAAAGGGGTGTCTAGCATAGCAGAGCTGATTTTTCCAGCCCATGGTACGTAGAACAGGGCAACAAGAAAAGAGGAAGTTTATCTACATTGAACTCCTTCATTGGGACTCTTTTGCTAAAAGTCCTAAATTCAGCCATGGTGAAGACTTCTGGAGAAGGTCAGTTAAGAATTTTCTGTGGTCCTGGTACAGAGGGGGAAGACGTGAAAGGCGGGTGGTGAGAGCAGCTCCGTGGATCTGAGAATGAGGAAGAAGAGATGTAAAAGAATAATGGGAAAGGGCTTTGGGATTTTCCTAGCATCAAAAAGTTGAGCAGTAGAACAGATAGACCAGAGGGGAAGATGGGAGTGAGTATCTCAAAAAGCCTGTGAGGGACTTCAAATTCTTAGTAACCTGTTTTCAGTGTTGACAAAGCAACTTTAAAGGCCATTTTCATTACATCTTGGATAGGGGTCTGAGGGCTCTCCTCTGCCTGTTTGAGCTTTGGGTTAGCTGGTTAAAGGACCTGTTGGGACCCGGTGCGGACACTGACAGGAGAAGAGAGGAGTGAGTGGGAAGAGGGGTATCTCAGTACCTGCTACCTCAGCAAGGGGGCAATTGTCTGAGAACCAGCGGTGGTTTGGGTATTTGATCTAGTAATTGGAGAGGAGAAATCAGGTTGCTGAGGTGGGATTGACAGCAGAGCATATGGAGTAGATGGCAGAGGGTGAGGATCTATTGGAGATATATAGTTCAGGATTTGAGTGAAGGAGGAAAAAGGCCTCCACATAGGGGAATTTCCTTCCACGCTATTGAGCACTTGCCGCAGTTAAAAAGGTCACACAGAATTTGAGGTTATAGAGACCCCCCTGGGGGCCATCGGTTTTGGTTGTTAATTGGTAATATGGCCAATGCTGTGTACTGAATTTGATGAAAAGTTTGGGTTCCTCTAGGCAGCCCCTATATGCTCACATCCCTATGACTCACAGAAGAAGTCGGCTTTTTCCTCACACAGCCTTGGCTTTTGTGGCTTTGATAACTGCTGGGTAAACATAGTAATCTAGGCTAGCCAACCTGCATCTGGCTCACGTTTTCCTTCACCCACAATAGCAAAACTCACACACTCTTCCTGATAAACCATAACCCTAATATTACCATTAGATGTTTAACTCGTTGGAATGAATGTATGTATATCAATATAAGATTTCCTGTATATTTTCAGATATCAATTAAATCCATTATTTAAAATTGGAACTAGTTATATTATTTATTCACATTATGATTTATTAATGCATTATCTCTGTATTCATAGATACAGGGTAAACTTATTTGTATCCCGAATACTAATTTATAAGTCTTCAAAATATTGCTCTGAGAACTGGTGGAAGAAATACTCATGTCACCTTATCTACAAATATATTTTATCACAGTAATATTCTGGACACAAAAACCAAAGGTCACACTTATGCTTCTACCAAAATCTAAATGGAAAGTGAGTAGGGATTACTAAAAACATCCACGTTCAGTTTGCCTAATGCTCTCTAATGTCAATCCTATTGGTAATTACATATTTGTTTCTTCCTAAGATTATATATTCTCTCAAGCATGTTGAAATTGTCTAATCCAATCACTCACTTTATACTTTGCCTGATTTCCTAATGTCTCTATTGATATCTGCTTTCCTACATATTTTCACCAGTTCATCATTGTGACTGACTCTTCACATGTGCTGACATTTACAGTCATTCTCTACAAGAAACCCTATTTCTAAAGAACTTTTGGTCCAAATCCTATACTCACTCTTCTTTCAAAATATACCGATTACCTTCCTAATCCTGCCGACTCTTCCTCTTTCACTACATTCAATCATCCAAGGTAAATGGTCCTATACCATTGTATGTCGATTTATCTGAGACAACTGTGCAGAAAGTAATTCAAAGCTAAGTATCCCCATCAAGGGCCCAATGCCCTTCTGGGCTTCAAATCGTACCTAGATTTCTGTTTTCATACGTATATTTCTCCTCTATATTCTTATAAATATCGCAGGTTCCCTATACCATTATTAATCCAGCAGAATGATTCCTAATCCAAATTTAACATGTTATTAATACTAACCATACACTGTTTCCTCAATCTAACTTTACAAAAGAGCAGGGACAGAGTTGGTCTTAAAATACAGGAATGTAGGGGATCTTCCACCTGCTGAGAACCTCATAGGTCCATGCAGAAATGATCCCTGGAGAAGATGTATTCAGCTATGAAGGACCTGAGAGGGCAAAAGTCATCATCCATGGCAAACAACTTGATGTGGATTGTCTGAATGAGGCACTCTCTTCTCAATGTAGAGAAGGTGGACCAATCTAGGCCTGTGTTGAGAGCTCTTACAGGGTGCCTATGGTTGATATACCATTCTAACTTGTAAAAGTGTCACAGGAAATAGGGGCAGCCTCCATCGCATGGGACTCTTGGAAGCAACTGTTAGGACATATGGTTACCAAAGCAGTGATCTCATTCAGTTCCTGAAAGAAGTGACCTCACCTCATTTTCTTGTTGATTTAACTCTCTGAACATGGGATCCAGGAAGCCAGGCATCCAGAGCCAGTCCCAGTCCCAGTTTCAGTGTGCTCACTTGATTGGAATTAACAAGGATAGGGTCAGTCATTCTTGGTACCTTCTAATGTGAGGATCAGCAAATGCCATGAAAGCTCTGAAGAGGGTCCTGTCCTGAAAAAGATGGTAGTGGCTCAGCACTGGCTACTGACAACTTCAGAGACTTGCCCAAAAAACCAGATCTGAGACAGGACAGGACATTTCAGGGAAAGTCTGTCAGTCAGAGGACACTCCAGTTAGTCACAGACCTACTTGCTGGAAGGAGGTGCCTTTGTGGGTGTGGGTGTGTGTTTGTGGTTATGTCTCATGGTCTGAGAATAGGTAGGAAAGGCGGTTTGTTTGGTTTGGACTAGACTGCTTCTAGAATGTCATTTGACAAGGGGAGTGTTTCTATATCTGTGTATCACACTGTGTCTGTGGATGCAGACATTAAAAAAGAGAATGCATCAATGATTGTTTCCTGTCTAGTAGACAGCTTTCCAGCGTTCATCCTGCCCAATTTATGAATAGAGTGTGGCTAGCCTTATTGATGTGCATCACCTGCTACCTTCCTAAGTTCCTGTTTTCTTCCTGAATTCTGGCCACTCTGCTTTAGGCCTTTTGCTTACCTAATGTTCTGTTGCCCTGAATGTCAGGAAGGTCTTTGCCTCAGGCCACCCTTTTTTGAATCCTGAAGAAAACAGTTTTCAAATGGAAATGAATAGGCATCACCTGTGTTTCTTTGATTAAATGCTTTGGAAAAGGATGTGTCTCAATCAGCCTCTTCACCCTGTGTGAGGCTGTGGCTTAGATTCTCAGCACCTAATTTATCTAAAGAAAGATCCCATATGTGCATCCAAAACCACAATGGCAAAAAGATCAGTCATTGTGGATGAAGTCTCTTGCCTTCCTCTGTTAGGTTCCTGACCTCTATCAAGTGAGAATAGGGATCCTTTGGGTCAAATGAGTTCTTCAAAGCCATGCAGAAGTTCTTGGGTTTTCTCATTACTCCAAATTGCATAAAGAATTTATACCTGACAGTCAGTAGGCCTCAAATTGGACAAGCAGAGCAGTATTAATGGCATGCCTATTTGATCACTCCTGGTTCACCGGAAGTGTGTCCAGGCCACTCTGACTTTAGGCAAATGAGTGGCAAGGGAGCATATTTTTGACACTGTCTTGAGCTGTGTCCCTCATGGAAACCACCAACCGGAGTTTATGATGAGTGCCTATATGGAAGAAGATGAGGGCCATGTGGGAGTGTTTTGGTTTTAATTTTGGTTATTTGTGTGACAGTCGGAAGAGATGACTGGGTCCACCTTGGCTTGAACTCTGGTGTGATTCCCCTTAGATACTGAGTTCAGGAAATGACATCAGAGAAATATTGCCATGAACTGTTTTGGGATTTTAGGAGGCCACGGATAAGAGTTGCCCTTGGAAACTGATCTAGGGCCAGGTTTGCTTTCCACAGAGCACTAGGAATTTCAGCTAGGATATCACATGATTTTATTCTGAAAAACTTGACAGCCAGAGTTGAGAGGAAAAACACACATGGACCTCACATTGTAAACCTCAATGGGCATGGCTTCATGTGACATTTTGGCCACTCTTTGGGAAGTCTTGCCTGTGATAATTCTCCACAGCTTTCTATGAAATGAGCTTCCTCACCATTTAATGTTTCCTGATAAATACCATGAAATTTTTGAAATTCCCATGAACAGGTGGCACTGGAGAATCTTTGGATGTCCTGTTTCTGATCATGAGTGTACCACACAGTGCCTTGATTGACCGGGTTCCATGAAAATGGTGTAGAACAGAGATGCCAGTAACTTGGTGCCTTCTGAGTAGTGGGCCTAGAGGAGTGGTGGGCAGGAGTGTGATAAAACATCTGCGGTGGGGCCATGTGGATCTGCCATTGTCTTCAAAATGGCTTGTGACTGACATGGTGCAGCCAACAGACCCTTATAAGTAAAGGCATTTTGTTATATGGAAAGGTTTCAGGGCAATGTTCAGAATCAGGTTGCTATAGTCAAGGGGGCAAGCTATATAGGATAGAAGCCTAGTTGGTGCATTCTCTTGCTGACCCTGTTTCACCACACGTGACAGAACTCCCTCCAGCCCTGTGTCCCAGTTGAATTCCTTGTATTTCGTGAAGCAAATACCAAAATCCCAGTGCAGCTGCAAGAAACACCAGGAAAAATGGAGGATGACCAAATGACTTCACGGTCCACAGGGGGGAGACACTTAGTCCCCAATGGCCACAGTTGACCTAAAAAGATAGAATTCAGCACTGCTGCCTCATGGTCATTGGAAAATAAGAAACCACTTCCTCCAGGTCACATAGATGCAGACCCAGCTTTGATGGTCTCACTACAAAGGAAGCTAAAGCTCCTGACAACAACATATATTTCATGTGTCCAAACTCAGAGGCTGTTTCTCAATAAGTCTTTATTCCACCAGAGCTCCATGTTTGTGGCGTGTTTACCCTGTCCCTTACTTTTGGAATCTCCTCTACCACCTCCAAGTTTGTAAACTCCTGAGCATGTTCCATTCCAGATATATAATCACGGATTTTCAAACTCTTCTCTTCTAATTGTGTCATACTTGGGGTAATCGTTATGTCAAGGCTTTGTTCTGGATGAGTGTGGGAGGATTTTTTGTAGCACATATTTGCCTACTCATTGAATTCTTTTTCTAATTTTCCTTTGGAAGTACTTTATCCCTGACACTACCCCAAACCCTACTAGACTCTGACTACTAATCCTAATATGATGGAGAAAAATAACCCAAACAAATTGGAAATTCAAGCAGTTCAGAAGTACAGTTGGAATTGCCTTTTGCATGATAAAGTGTAGCTGTTGTAAAACTTGTCAATTTTTTGTTGAAATAGTTCTCCATGTGTTTTTAATTTAACAAATAAAAAAAATCCTGTCTCCCTTTCTCTGTAGCCTATTCAGCACATGTAATTTCATATGCACATATAGATCCCTACCTGGTATCACATGTACATTCTTTTGAGATGGCTGATTTGGCAGATACAAATTGTTAGCAGAGATCACTCCTACTAAACGCTGTTGGAACTGAAAATTCAAACTATTCGTGAATTTCCTAGTTGAACAACATTATACATAAATCATGTTGAGTAAAATAAATATATTTGGACCTGTGGATGATATATATTTCACAACAAATTTCGATTGTCATATATATTGCTACTTTTTAATGTCTGTGTGTTATATGTATATCCAAATATATGTGGATGATATATATTTCACAACAAATTTTGATTGTCATATGTATTGCTACTTTTTAATGTCTCTGTGTTATATGTATATATATATATATATATATATATATATATATATATATATATATACATACATATATACACACACACACACTCCAGATTTTTCAAAATATGAAATATATGTGTCTTACTGTACACTCTATCAATTCATTGATGCTCATGTATGTGGATTTATAATCAATATTTCACAAGATTATTCTCAAAAATATTCATCAACCCGAAATACATATTGTTTCCTAGTACTGACAACTAACTTCAGTGAATGGTGCATACAAATCCTAATATTTCTACAGTAACTCATCCTGTTTAACATCAATGCAAGTAGATTCCTATGGGATATGATGTAACTTTTGACATTCATTTTTATTTAACACTGGTACTTTACAATTTCTTCAGTTTATGCACATCATAGGATATATATTTCATCCACAAGTTCGCAAATTATAGGCATTTGTTTCACTTTCAATCACTTCCTGTTTTAGAACACATGTATTCCTCCAGGTTTCTTGACGGGTCTTTCAGTGAGACTTCTTTCCAAACACTTTATTTTTGATTTCCATAATCACTTTTGAAGCAAAACTCACACACCCTTCATGATAATCCATAACCCTAATGTTAACATTAGATGTACAACTGGTTGAAATGAATGAATGTATATCAATATAAGATTTCGTATATATTTTCAGATATTAATTCAATCCATTATTTAAAGTGGAATCAGTTATATTATTTATTCACAGTATCGTCTATTCATGCATTATCTCTATATTCATAGACACAGGATACACCTCATTGAACTCCAGTACTAATTAATACATCTTCAACATATTGCTCCCAGAAATGGTGGAAGAAACACCCATGTCACCTGATCTACATATACATTTTATCACAGTAATATTCAGGACACAAAAAACACAAACGTCACACTTATGATTGTACCAAACCTAAACGGAAATTGAACATGGATTACTAAAAACATCCATGTCCAGGTTGCCTAATGTGCTCAAATGAAAATCCTATTGGTGACTACATATTTGTTTCTTCCAAAGATTATATAATCAAACTCAACCCTTTTGAAAAAGTCTAATCCTGTCACTCACTTTATACTTTGCCTGATTTTGTAATGTCTCAATTGATATCTTCTTTCCTAGATATTTTCCCCAGTTCATCATTGTGACTGAATCTTCACATGTGGTGACACTTACATTCACCCTCTAACCGAAACCCTATTGCTAAAGAACATTTGTTCCAAATCTATTATTCCCTCCTTCCTAAACCTACCGAATATCTTCCTAATCCTAACTTCTATCACTTTTTGACTGGATGTTCTCTTCTACATTCCATCATCCCAGGTACAAGATACTATGCCATTGTATATCGATTTATCTGAGACATCTGTGCAGAAAGTAATTCAAAGCTAAGTATACCAATCAAGGGCCCAATGACCTTCTGGGCTTCAAATCTTACTTAGATTTCTGTTTTCATAATTATATTTCACCTATATATTGTTGTAAATATTGCAGGATCCCAATACTTTTATTCATCCTGTAGAATGATTCCTAACTGAAATTGAATCTGTTATTAACCCTAAGCATACACTGTTCCCTCAATCTTACATTACAGAAGAGCAGGGACAGAGTTGGTCTTAAAATACAGGAATGTAGGGGATCTTTAACCTGCTAATAACCACAAAGGTCCTTGCAGAAATGATCCCTGGAGAAGATATAGGCAGCTATGAAGGACCTGAGAGAGCAAAAGTCATCTACCATGGAAAGCAACCTGGTCAGGATGAAGGGTTGTGTCTGAATCATCCTCTCTGATCTTAATGTAGAGAAGATGGACCAAAGCAGGCAATTATGGAGAGCTGTTCCTGGGTGCCTATGTTTGATTTATCATTCTAACTTGTGAAAGTGTCACAGAGAGTAGGGGAAGCCTCCATCTCATGGGACCCTTGGAAGCAACTGTTAGGACAAACTGGTTGCCAAGGCAGTGACCTCATTCAGTTCAGGAAGGAAGTGACCTCACCTCACTTCCTTGGTGATGGAATTCTCTGAACTTGGGATTCGGGAAGCCAGGCACCCAAAAGCAGTCCCAATCCAAGTCCCATTGGTCTCACTTGTTTGGATTTACCGAGGACAGGGTCAGTCTTTTTTGGTACCTACTGATGTGAGGATGGCCAAATGCGAGGAAAGCTCTGAAGAGGGTCCTTTTCTGAGAAAGCAGGTAGTGGCTCAGCGCTCGCTTCTGACAATTTCAGAGAGGTGGCCAAAGAGACCAGATCTGAGATAGGACAGGCCATTTCTGGTGAACATAGCATGGTCCACCACTCAGAGTAAACTCCGGATAGTCACAGACCTACTTGGGGGAAGGAGGTGTCTTTGTGGGTGTGGGTGTGGGTTTGTGGTTTTGTCTCATATTCTGAGAATAGATAGGAAAGGCGGTTTACTTGGTTTGGAGTGAACAGCTTTTACTAAGTCATTTGACAAGGCGAGTGTTTCTATGTCTGTGTAACCCACTGTGTCCGTGGTTGTAGATATTAGAAAAGAGGATGCATCATTGGATGTGTCCTGTCTAGTAGAAAGCTTCCCAGCATTCATCCTGCCCAATTTATGAATGTACTGCAGCTTGCCTTATCGATGGGCAACACCTGCTATCTTCCTAAGTTCCTGTTTTCTTTCTGAATTCTGGCCACTCTGTAGAATAGGCTCATGGTTTTGTGTCCAAGGTATGTACCACCTCCAATCTCTGTGACATGGCCATGTACTGAATAGCTGAAAGGAATGGCGACCATGTCAGAAAACTCAGATATCAGTGTGACCATGAAAGTCTCAGTGGAGAAACCCTGCTTTGGGCCTTTAGATTACCTATTGTTCAGCTGCCCTGAAAGTTGAGAGAAACAAAAACCATGAGTACTGAATAAATGTTGCAGCAGTTGGAACATGTCGCTGTATTGAGGTTCCCTCACCAGACTTTAGTTTCCCCAGTTATCTGGACTGTCAACGTAACCTTTTAATTTTAGTGTTACAGTTGTCCTTCCCCATTAGATACAGTGTAATAATTTCATGTCATCTGATCTTGCAAAATCCTTTTACTAGTATGACCTTTGTGTCTAATAGAGAAATCTTCACTTCTGTTACTCAGGGCTGGATAATCGTACTAGCAGACACGAAGACTACCTGTTTAGGTTAGGAATATAAGTAGGTCTTAACCTAAAAAATCTGCCTCTGGCAGCTCCTCTTGATAGTCTCTTTTTATAGTTATCAGGCATTCCTGTCTGAGAATCCTTCTTTTAGTTTCCAGTCTTACTTATTTTGGGAGGCTAACATAAATTGTATACCTTAAAATTTTATTATTATTATTATTATTATGATGATGATGATTATTATTATTATTAATTAAAATGCCCAGGAATGGCTGTATTTTCGTTTTAACTGTCTTCGCTAACTGTTTAAGATGAAACAGTCAAACTGACTTCTGTTTCTATCTATTTTTCACAGTCAGCTGAGCTTTTATGGGAGTCAATTCTGGGGAAACTTGAGAGCAGCTTCTCAGTTCTGATAGTGCCATTTTCGCTAGGTGGGTCCAGGTCTTGCTTGACCATGTGGTTTCCCTCAGAAGCATAAGAATGTCTCCCTTCTCTGATAACTCTCCTCTTCATGGCAAATGCACTCATTGGCTTTATGTTCACCAGTGGTCTCATTATTTTTCCTGATCTGGAGGTTATTTGGCCCAGAGTTGCAAAGCTCTTTAGAGAAGTCCCCTGTTCCCTGGATTCAGACTGACTCAGAGGGCAAGAGCCAAATATTGGTTTTCTTGGCCCTTTTCATTTAACTTTAATTAAATCCTAATCTGAAACATCCAGCAAATAAATTTTAACAGCCTTATATTACAAGTACTGGGATTTAATGTCTATAACTTTATAATTATTTATCTTTTAATTAATTGGGATCTGTATTATTCTGTCTTATAGGTGATGACTTATTATCTTAAATTAACCCATGTTGTGTTCTTAAAGCAACACTTCTGTAAAACACTAACAGGGAATCTTTAGATCACTTATAAGGAAATTACAAAATAAAAATTTTTAACAAGAGTAAAAATACTTAGTTCGTGTAACAGCTACCCTAAATTTTTTGGCTGAGTTATACACTATATCCCCTGTTTAAATCCTAGTAATCTTGACACAAATCAAAAACCAAAGAAACTTTTGAACATAACTTTAAAAGAAATAAAATCTGACCTACTGCTTTCGTAGTCATTCTCACATGTTGTAAGATGGGACACACAGCCTTATTTCAGTTAAGGCAGGGCTCTATATGAATCTTTAGTGTTTTAGATCTAAAGGTGATCTTTGTTTTTTAAATATCATTTTACAAAGTTTACATAAATTGTGTCAGGTCACATGAACATTTGCTAACACCGTATGATATCAGATTTAAAACATGAATTAAAGAAAGGCTGAAAGTTTTTAACCTTTACATAGATTAGGCTCTCAATAACTTAAAAATACATTTAAATGGTTCCCCAATGTAAAAAGTAACATAAAACTTTACATATCTTATTGATAACAGGTAAATAAATCCCCAATATATTTTTTTACCATATAAATTTAGAACAACAGATTGATATAATGCTCTTTTCAAGTTTCTACCTTACAGACTTGTATACCTGGAAGATATGAGCACATTGACAGCAACACAATTACATTGATGTTTCTACATTAACCAAGTTTAGCTTTTAAAGAAATGGCAGTACAGTTCTCTAAAATAACAGTTCTTATTTATTTAGTTGTTTAATTTTTATGGTTGTTTGCTCTAGAAAAAAATAAATCTTAATAACACAGTTTTATGGGTAAACTTATGTTTTCAGAAATTTTTGTCTCTTTAACACATGACTGAATTTTACAATCTTATACACACTTTAGTACAAACTTATACAGACCTTAGTAAATCAATCAGATATCAAACAAAACTACTCATGAATGAGTAATCCCATATGAAATTTACTTTACTTATTTATTAAAATATTAGACAATTGAATTGAAAATTGTAAACCATTTTTTTGTTGTTGAAGGAAAAGTCCTTGAACAAAGGCATATTAGACCTTTTGTAGACATTAATATTTTATTAGATTTTTGAACACCTAGAAACACTTGTGAGCTTAAATTTAAAGAGCAATTCCCTACAGAACAGAACAGAGGACAGAACCATTCTCATTACTGTCCCGGAGAGGGGTATATGTTAGCCTACCCAGGCCACCTCCCTGTCATCAGAAGTACTCTCCCTTAACTGGATAGCAGATGTTATAAAGGCGTCACTTACCTATGGAGGCCTCCTCTACCAGGAGCTTGCTAATAGTTTTAGTGCTTTGGTTCTCTGCAGTGCTCCACGGACTGAAGGCTCAATCCAAGGCCTTGGAACGTCTTAAGTTGCACACCCCCTAGAGTGGCTCTCCAGTGTGGAGCCCTAGAGGGCAGGCCAGCTTCAGAATTTCCACAGTCTGGTCTTGTGATCTGGTCGGGCAGGGTTATCTCGCTTTGGAACTCCAAAATGTAAGACCAGAATGCAAGAAAAGACCACTGACTCCAATTAAAATCAAATTAAGGCAAGCTTATTATTTCAACCGGCCAGGCTGCCTCTCCCTCCCAAAATGGCGGGAACAAGACAGCAACCCAACTTTCCTACAGCCCAGATATGTATCCCAGAAAGATACACAAAAGGGGGGTTACAGATAAGAGAACTTTGACAAGCATCACACTAATGGTATATTACATTTTTTTTTTTTTTGCTGGCCCTAACATCAGAATTTATGAGGACCATTAGAGCCTCAGAGACACGTTGTCTGGCCAGGGAAAGAAAAATATTTATGAGGTATCATTAAAGTTTTAGAGAGCACTGCTATCTGGTCAGAGATCCAGACATGGGTGAGTTCAAGGCACTGGTAGGCATTCCAAGCAGGTTCAGAATTTGCGCTAATTTATAGTAAAGCCAAAATTATCTTTTCATGGCTTTGTGGCAAGATGGCCCCCAATTTTAATGAAAGATCAGGTTGGATCTATCAACCCTGTCCCTTACTTTTGGAAACTCCCCTACCACCTCCAAGGTTGTGAACTCCTGAGGATTTTGCATTCCTGATAGGTATTCACAGATTTTCTAACTGTTCTCCTCTAATTGTGTCTTACTTGGGGCCGAAGTAATATGAAGGCATTATTCTGGATGAGAGTGGAAAAATTTTGTGTAGCACATATTTGCATACACATTGGATTCATTATCTAATTTTCCATTCGAAATACTGAATCCCTGACACTAACCAATAGCTGACTAGACTCTGACTACTAAACCATTATGATGGAGAAAAATAACCCAAACAGAATAGAAATACAAGCAGTTCAGAGGAGGAATGGTGTACAGTTGGACTGGTCTTTTGGATGATAAAGGGTTGGTGTTATAAATCCAGTAAATTTTTTGTTTAAATAGTTCTCAATGTGTTTTAAAGTAAACAAATATGTGAATTCCTGTCTCCCTTTCTCTGTAGCCTATTCAGCACATGTAATTTTATATGCACATATAGAATCCTACCTGGTATCACACATACATACTTTTGAGGTTACAGTTACTAGGAAGATACAAATTTTGAGAAGAGATCACTCCTCCAAAACGATTTTGGAACTGAAAATTCAAACTATGGGTGAGCTTCCTAGTTGAAAAACATTATACATAAATCCATGTTTACTAAAATAAATACTTTTGCATCTGTTGATGATATATATTTAATGATGAATTTCGATAGGCATAAATATTGCTACATTTTAATGTCTGTGTATATATATATACACACTCTCCAGATTTTTCAAAATATGAAATATATGTGTCTTACATTAACTCCCTGAATTCATTCATGTTCATGTATGTGGATTTATAATCAACTTTTTACAAGATTATTCTCAGAAATATTCATCCACCTGAAATACATATTTGTTTTCTAGTACTGAAAACTAACTTCAGTTAATGTTGCATACAAATCCTAATATTTCTACAGTAACTGACCCACTTAAACATCATTGCCTGTAGATTTGTATGGGACATAATGTGTATTTTGACGTTCATTTTTTTACAAAACTGGTACATTATTATTTCTTCAGTTTATGCACATCATAGGATATATATTTCATCCACAATTTCACAAATTTATAGGCATTTGTTTCACTTTCAATCACTTACTGCTTCAAAACACATGTATTCCTCCAGGTTTCTTAACTGGTCTTTTCATGAGACTTCTTTCCAAACACATTATATTTGATTTCCATAATCAATTTTGAAACAAAGCCCACACACTCTTCATGATAAACCATAAACCTAATATTAAAATTAGATGTATAACCGGTTGGAATGAATGATTGTTTATCAATATAAGATTTCTATATATTTTCAGATATTAATTCAATCTATTATTTAAAGTGGAATCAGTTATATTATTTATTCACAATATCGTCTATTCATGCATTATCTCTATATTCATAGACACAGGATACACCTCATTGAACTCCAGTACTAATTAATACATCTTCAACATATTGCTCCCAGAAATGGTGGAAGAAATACCCATGTCACCTGATCTACATATACATTTTATCACAGTAATATTCAGGACACAAAAAACACAAACGTCACACTTATGATTGTACCAAACCTAAACGGAAATTGAACATGGATTACTAAAAACATCCATGTCCACGTTGCCTAATGTGCTCAAATAAAAATCCTATTGGTGATTACATATTTGTTTTTTCCTAAGATTATATATTCAAACTCAAGCCTGTTGAAAATGTCTAATCCTATTACTCACTTTATACTTTGTCTCATTTCGTAATGTCTCTATTGATATCTGTTTTCCTACATATTTTCCCCAGCTCATTATTGTAACTCATTCTTTACATGTGCTTACATTGACATTCACTTTCTAACCAAAACCCTATTGCTAAAAATATTTTGGTCCGAATCCTATACTCACGCTTTTTTCTAAACCTACTGACTATCTTCTTAATCCTACCTACTGTCCCTTTTTGACTGGATGTTCTCTTCGACATTCAATCATCCAAGAAAAAAGGTCCTATGCCATTTTATATCGATTCAGCTGAGGCATGTGTGCAGAACATAATGCAAAACTAAGTCTCCCAATCAAGGGCCCAATGCCCTTCTGAGCTTCAAATCTTACCAGGATTCCTGTTTTCATACTTATATTTCACCTATATATTCTTGTAAATATCGCAGGTTTCCAATACCATTAATCATCCCGCAGAATTTTTCCTAACACAAATCGAACATGTTTTTAACCCTAACCATACACTGTTCCCTCAATTTAACATTGCAGAAGAGCAGGGAAAGTGTTGGTCTTACAATACAGGAATGTAGGGGATCTTCCACCTGCTGAGAACCTCAAAGATACATGCAGAAATAATCCCTGGAGAAGATGTATGCAGCTATGAAGGACTTTTGAAAGTGAAAGTCATCTTCCATAGCAAACAACCTGGTCAGGATACAGGTTTGTGTCTGAATCAGCCTCTCTCTTTTTAATGTAGAGAAGATGGACCAAACCAGGCCTTTGTGGAGAGCTCTTCCCAGGTTCCTATGGTTTATATACCATTCTAACTTGTGAAAGTGTCACATGAAGTAGGGGCAGCCTCCATCTCAAGGGACCATAAGAAGAAACTGTTAGCACAAAGTGGTTGCCAAGTCAGTGACCTCATTCATTTCAGGAGGAAGTGACCTCACCTCACTTCCTTGTTTTTGGAAGTCTCTGAACTTGGAATCCAGGAAGGCAGGCACCCAGATCCAGTCCCAGTCCCACTCCCAGTGGTCTCACTTGTTTGGACTTACCAAGGTGAGAATCGGTCTTTCTTGGTGCCTACTAATGTGAAGATGACCAAATGCCAGAAGAGCTCAGAAGAGGGGCCTTTCCTGAGAAAGCCGGTAATGGCTCACTGCTGGCTCCTGTCAGCTTCACACAGTTGGCCAAGGATACTAGATCTGAGACAAGATAGTCCAATTCCGTGAAACATATAATGGCCCACCAGTCAGAGAACACTCTGTATAGTCACAGACCTCCTTGGGGGAAGGAGGTGCCTTTCTGGGTGTGGGTGTGTGTTTGTGGTTTTGTCTCATGTTCTGAGAATAGGTAGGAAAGGCAGTTTGTTTGGTTTGGTGTGAACTGTTTCTGGTAAGTCATTTGACAAGGCGATTGTTTCTATTTCTGTGTATCCCACTGTGTCTGTGGTTGTAGAAATTAGAAAAGAGAATGCATCAATGGATGTTTCCTGTCTAGGAGAAAGCTTCCCAGGGTTCATCTTGCCCCAGATATGTACAACCTCCAAGATCTTTGACAAGGCCATGTACTGGACAGCTGAATGGAATGGGAGCATCTCAGAAAACTCAGATATCAGTGTTACCAGGAAAGTCTCAGTGGAGAAACCCTGCAATGGGCCTTTTGCTTGCCTATTGTTATGTTGGCCTGAATGTCAGGAAGGTCTTTGCCTCAGGCCACCCCTTTGTGAAGCCTGAAGAAAACAGTTTTCAAATGGAAATGAGTGGACATCACCTGTGATTCTTTCCTTAATTGCTTTGGAAAGGGATGTGTCTGAATCAGCATTTTGGCCCTGTGTAAGGCTGTGGCTTAGATTCTCAGCACGTGATGGATCTAAAGAAAGATCCCTTGTGTGCATCCAAAACCAACATCTCCAAAAGAGCACTCATTGTGGATGAAGTCTAACCAACTCCACTAACCAACTCACAGTTATAGTAAATAACTTTTGAAGTTGAAGGGACCCCAGTAAACTTTGAAGTAGATACAGGGGCATTATACTCAGCCTTTAAGGCCCCATTGGGCCCTCTATCAAATAAAAGGTCTCTAGTTCAAGGGGCTAATGGCAGTAAATATCGGGCTTGGACAACTAAGAGGTACATGGACCTGTGGAAAGGAAAAATCCATCACTCCTTCCTAGTAATCCCAGAGTTCCCGGCCCCATTGATGGGTGGAGATCTGCTCACCAAACTCTGGGCCATAATGACTTTTAACCCTGAAGGCCCCCAAGTGGAATTTCTAAATCCTTCAGTAAAAACTCCTATAGTCATGGCTTTAACAATGTCAGTAGAAAATGTACATCAACTCACTCACCTTGGTTCAAAGAAATTGCAGGCATTCCTGAAAGATCAAGAACAGAGTTTTCTACTAACCGACTCACAGCGAAAGGAAATAACTGAATGGGTATCAAAAGCGTCTCAGGTCCATCAATTGGTTAATGCTTACCCTTTTAAGCTTCCTGCAGGAAAACACCTTCGAAGAACCAGACCAGAAAAATTTTCAGAAGTGAACTTTACTGAAATTAAGCCAGCAAGGTATGGTCTTAAATATCTCCTAGTCTTTGTAGATACATTTTCAGGATGGATTGAAACCTTCCCCCCCCCCAAAAAAAAAAACAATGGCTCAAATCGTGGTCAAGATGATACTGAAGGATATTTTTCCAAGATACGGCCTGCCTAAGGTAATAGGGTCTAACAATGCACTGGTGTTCATGGCCCAGGTAAGTCATGGGTTAACCTGTAACCTGGTGATTAATTGGTAGTTACATTATGCTTATAGATCCCAGAGCTCAGGACAGGTAGAAAAAATAAATAGAACCATTAAAGAGACCTTAATGAAATTAAGCTTAGAAACCAGCTAAAAGATTGGACTATACTCCTGCCTTATGCACTGTATCATCTAAAAAATACTCCCTCTGTTTCTTTGTGTAACCTCTCCCCCTGTGAAATTCTCTATGTTGCCCCTCCTCCAGTAAGGGACCTAACCCCAACTCTAAGACCTAAGGATCCCTTCCACACCCCCTTGCTTGACACACTTAAAGCTCTTGAAAGAACTCAGCGATACCTGTTAAAACAGCTGGCCACGGCCTACCAACCTGGGGACAAGGAGACTCCACATCGATATCAAGTAAGAGACTTCATCTACATAAGATGACATCAGGTGTCATCCCTGGAACCCCGCTGGAAAGGAAATACCACGTGCTACTTATAACACCTACAGCAGTAAATGTAGACGGAATCCTTTCCTGTATCCATGCCTTCCATCTCAAGCCTGCGCCCTGTCCAGACTCTGGCTGGAAACTGGAAATGACTGGTAACCCTTTCAAATTGTGTATTTGGCATGTGTATAAGGCTATAGACTCTCCCCTTGGCCACCACTAGTCCTAACCCTCATCAGCGAATTCAGCAGCAATGGCTGATCACAAATCCTCATAGACCAGAAGAATGGTCTATCTCGCTTACAGCCCACATAGGGACCTGTTGGTCATCTCAACATTTGTCAGCTGCCTATAGGTTTTTCCTATTGGGATATCCCTGATAAAGCAGATCCCACTAAAATTTCATTAAATCCCTTTCGTATCATAGATAATGAAAACAAATATTATGGATGTAGGGACACGTGAGCCAGATGCAGGTTGGCTAGCCTAGATTACTATGTTTGCCTGGAAGACTATCAAAGCCACAAACAGCCACGGCTGTGTGGGGGGAAAGCCGACCTCTTCTGTAAGTCATGGGGATGTTAGCATACAGGGACTGCCTGGTGGAACCCAAACTGCTCATCAAATTCAATACACAGAATTGGCCATATTACCAATTAGACAACCAAAACCTGTGACCCCCAGAGGGGTCTCCAGATCCTCACATTCTGCATGACCTTTTTAACTTCTGCAAGTGCTCAAAAGGGTTAAAGGAGATTCCCCTATGTGGAGGTTTTTTCCCTCCTTTGCTCACATCCTGAACTATACTTCTCCAATAGTTCCTCAAACTCAGCCTTCTGCTCCAGACTCTCTGTTGGCACTCCCACCTCAGCAACCTGATTTCTCCCCTCCAATTACTAGATCAAAAATCAAAACCTCTGCCGGTTCTCAGACAATTGCCCCCTTGCTGAGGTATCCGGTACTGAGGTACCCCTCCACACACTCACTCCTCTCTTCTCCTGTCAGTGCCCGCACTGCGTCCCATAAGGTCCTCTTACCAGCTAACCCAAAGCTCAAACCAGCTGAGGAGATCCCTCAGACCCCTATCCAGGATGTAATTAAAATGGCCTTTAAAGTTGCTTTGTCATCACTGTAAACAGGTGACTAAGAATTTAAAATACCTCACATGCTTTTTGGGATACTCACTCCCGTCGTCCCCTCTGCTCTACCTGTTCTACTGCTCAAGTTTTTGTTGCTAGGAAAATCCCAAACCCCTTTTCCAATATTCTTTTACATTTCTACTTCCTCATTCTCAGATCCATGAAACTGCTCTCAGCCTTGCCCTCCACGTCTTCCCCCTCTCTACCAGGCCCACAGAAAAGTCTTAAATGACCTTCTCCAGAAGTCTTCACCATGGCTGACTTTAGGACTTTCAGCAAAAGAGTTCCTTTAAAAGAGTTCACTGTAGATAAACTTCTTCTTTTCGTGTTGCCCTGGTCTACTTGGCAACTGGCGAAAAAAAATCAGCACTCCTGAACTAGACACACCCATACTAGTTTTTCACAAAATATGTGAACAAGGCCTCTGGCCTTGAGTGGGGGCTTCACAGAGATGGCTACATTTCTAAGATACAGAAGTTACCAACTAGGCTCCATGGTAACAGCTGGCAGGGCGAAAAAAAAGAGAAAAAAATCTCTCCCCCTTTCAGGTGTCCTTGAAAAGTTAACTTGCCCAGAACAGAGGATAAAATAAAAGATAGAAAAACAGCTTTTTGTGAACTTCTGCCGACTTTGAACTTCTGAGCCCCTTCCCTTACATGTTGGGTACAAATTATGAAACTACCTAAACTTGGGGTTCAGGGGATTAATTGATTACAACAGAAGCAATGCCCTCTAAATCCGTTTGCAACCAAATAGGACTTTTTCCCTGTCTTCGGTGCTATCTTAGGTGCTTTGCCTCGTCCGTCCCTATAACAGAAAGATTCTATATACTTAAACATTGTTTATGTTTTCATGAAATAGTCAACAGATGTGATTAATTATGTAATGGTGCAGATGTTTCCCAGAGTGCTCTATGATGACGCAGGTCCATTTAAAGATCAAATAGGAGGGCATGCAACTCAGTTCCGCTGGGTACCTGTATCTCTCACTTTAGCCATCCTATTAGGAATAGGAGTTGCTGCATGAGTGGGCACAGGAATCAATGCCCTAGTCCAAAGGACACAACCAATGCCCTAATTAGAAGCAGCAATAGACCAAAACTTAAAGATAATAAAACCTCCATCACAGCTTTACAGGAATGTTTAACCTCTGTCTATGAATCTGTTTTACAGAACAGGCGAGCGATAAAACCTCCTCTTCATGAGAGAAGGGGGAATTTGTAGTGCATTGAGGGAAGAATGTTGTTTTTGTGCCGCCACACTGGAGTTGAAAAGAATCTATGAGAAAATAAAGAAAACGCATTGAAGAGCGTCAACGAGAAAGAGAGGCCCAAAAAGGGTGGTTTGAGTCTTGGTTCACACAGTCCGTCTGGTTAACTATGCTTTAATCAGCCCTGGCTGGTCCATTAATAATCCTCATATTATTGCGAACTGTAGGACCCTGTTGGCTAAACCATGGAGTTTCCTTTCTCCAAGCTCAAATTGGACAAGTTAAACTTATGGTAATCAGACAACAATATACCACACTAGAAGACATAAAATGTAACACCCATCAGTGATGACTTTTATGATTAAAAGTAACCAGAAGAAGAAGTGGGGAATGAAAGGTTAATGAAATAGGTACTTGTCACTTCCTGTTTTTCTGTACACTTAACAAAACACTGTTGAAATCTTGAGAACTGTTTGCTAATCTTGTTCCCAGAATGTGCTGTCCCCAACTGCCAAACTGCAGAATGTGCTCAGTCACGCAGTTGAAAGCAAACGGCCTACTCGCCCTGACCCATCAATAAACTTCCATCCCTGCCTTCTCCAAGAAAAGTACATAAGCTCTGCTTAAGCTGTTCTCAGGGCTCTCTGCTCTATTCAACTGAGCTCTGAGCCCCAGCATGCTGGACCCACAATGAACCCTTTGTAGTTGCATGAGACAGTCTCTTGGTCATCTCTTCCTCGTATACTCGCCTGGCCATTACAATATTTCACCTCTATATTCTTAAAAATATCTCAGGTTCCCAACACCATTATTCATCCAGCAGAATGATTCCTAACACAAATCAAACATGTTATTAATCCTAACCATACCATCTACCCTCAATCTAACTTTACAGAAGAGCAGGCACAGAGTTGGTCTTATAATACAGGAATATAGGGGATATTTCACCTCCTGAGAAATTCAAAGGTCTATGCAGAAATGATCCCTGGAGAAGATGTAGGCACCTATGAAGGACCTGAGAGAGCAGAAGTCATCTTCCATGGCAAACAACCTGGTCAGGATGAAGGGTTGTGTCTGAATCAGCCTCTCTCTTCTTAATGTAGAGAAGATGGACCAAACCAGGCCTGTGTGGAGAGTTGTTTCCTGGTGCCTATGGTTGATATACTATTCTAACTTGTGAAACTGTCACAGGTAGTAGGAGCAGCCTGCATCTGAAGGGACCCTTGGAAGCAACTGTGAGGACAAAGTGGTTGCCAAGGCAGTGACCTCATTCAGTTCCTGAAGGAAGTGACCTCACCTCACTTCCTTGTTGATGGAACTCTCTGAACTTGGGATCCAGGAAGCCAGGCACACAGAGCCAGTCCCAGTCCCAGTCCCAGTGTTCTCACTTGTTTGGATGTACCAAGGACAGAATCAGTCTTTCTTGGTACCTACTGATGTGAGGAAGGCCAAATGCCAAGAGAGTTCTGAAGACGGGCCTTTCCTGGGAAAAAAGGTAGTTGCTCACAGCTTGCTCTTGACAACTTCACAGAGTTGGATAAGAAGAGGAGATCTGAGACAGGACATGCCATTTTGAGGGAACATAATATGGCCCACCAGTCAGAGGACACTCCAGATTGTCTCAGAATTACTTGGGGTAAGGAGGTGCCTCTGTGGGTCTGGTTGTAGGTTTGTGATTTTCCCTTGTTCTGAAAATAGGTAGGAAAAGTGGTTTGTTTGGATTTAGTGAACATTTTCTAGAAAGTCCCTTGACAAGGCGAGTGTTTCTGTGTCTGTGTATCCCACTGTGTCCATAGTTGTAGACATTAGAAAAGAGAATGCATAAATGGATGTGTCCTGTCTAGTAGAAAGCTTCACAGCATTCATTTTGCCCAATTTATGAATGGACTGCGGCTTGCCTGATCGATGGGCTACACCTGATATCTTCCTAAGTTCCTGTTTTCTTCCTGAATTCTGGAGACTCTCCAGAATAGGCTCATGGTTTTTTGTCCAAGTTATGTACCACCTCCAAGTTCTTTGACATGGCCATGTACTGGATAGCTGAAGGGAATGGCGAGCATCTCAGAAAACTCAGAAATCACTGGGACCAGGAAAGTCTCAGTGGAGAAACCCTGCTTTGGGCCTTATGCTTACCTATTGTTCTGTTGCCCTGAATTTCAGGAAGGCCTTTGCCTCAGGCCACACCTTTTTGAAGCCTGAAAAGAAGAGTTTTGCAATGGAAATAAATGGGCATTACCTGTGGCTCTTTGCTTAATTTCTTTGAAAAGAATGTGCCTTATTCAGACTCTTGAGCCTGTGTGAGGTGGTGGCTTAGAGTCTCAGCACCTGATGGATCTAAAGAAAGATTCCATGTGTACATCCAAAACCAAAATGGCCAAAGAGCAGTCCTTGTGGATGAAGTCTCTCACCTTGCTCTGTAACTTTCTTGACCTCCATCAAGTGAGAATAGGGATTCTTTGGGTCAAATAAGTTCCTCAAACCCTGCAGAGGCTACCCATAGGTGCTTAGATTTTCTCATGACTCCAATTCACATAAAGAATCTAAAACCCACAGTCAGTAGGCCTCAAATTTGAGAAGCAGAGCAGTATTAATGGCAGGCCTTTTTGATCATTCCTGGTTCACAGGAAGGGTGTACAGGCCACCCTGACTTTAGGCAAATGAGATGCAAGGGAGATTTTTTGGACACTGTCTTGGGGTGAACACCTCATGGAAACCTCCAGCCAGAAGTTATGATGAGTGTCTAAATGGAAGAAGATGAGGTCATGTGGGATTGTTTTGGTTTGAATCGTGGTCATTTGTGTGGCGGTTGGAAGAGACGACTGGGTCCACCTTGGCTTGAACTCTGGTGTGATTACCCTAAGAGACTGCATTCTGGAACTGACGTCATCGAAGTATTTCCATGAATTGTGTTGGAATTTTAGGAGGCCACGCATGAGATTTGCCCTTGGAAACTGAGATCTAGGCCCAGGGTTGCTTTCCGCAGAGCACTGGGAATCTCAGCCAAGATATCACATGATTTTATTCTGAACGACTTGGCAGCCATAGTTGAGAGTCAAAACACACATGGACCTCACGTTGTAGACCTCAATGCACCTTGCTTCATGTGACCTTTTGGCTACTCTTTGGGAAGACTTGGCTCTGAGACTTCTCCAAAGCTTTTATAAAAATGAGCATCCTCAACATTTAATTGTTCCTGAATGAATTGAAACCCACATTGCCTCCAACTTCATGCTTGAAAAATGGCTCGATAAATACCATAAAATTTTTTTTTAAATTTTCATGAACAGGTGGCACTGGAGGACCTTTGGATATCCTGTTGATGATTATGAGTATACCAGACAGTGCCTTGATTGACTGGGTTTCAAGAAAATGGTGTAGAACAGAGATGCCAGTAAGTTGGAGTCTGCTGACTAGTGGGCTTATAGCCGTGGTGGGCCGGTGTGTGATGGAATATCTGTGGTGGGGCCATGTGGATCTGCCATTGGCTTCCAAATGGCTTGTGGCTGACATGGTGCAGCCAACAGACCCTTACAAGTAAAGGGACCTTGTTATGTGGAGAGGTTTCAGGGGAATGTTCAGAATCAGGTTGCTATGGTCAAGGGGCAAGGTATGAGGGATAGAACCTTGGTTGGTGCATTCTCCTACAGACCCTGACCCACCACATATGACAGAACTCCCTTCAGCACTATTTTTCAGTTGAACTCCTTGTATTTCGTGAAGCAAATACTAAACACCCAGTGCAGCAGCAATAAACACCACAAAATGTGGAGGATGACCCAATGACTTCACAGTCCACAAGGGGAGACACTTAGCCCCCAGTGGACCCAGTTTACCGACTAGGATTGAATTCAGCACTGCTACAGCATGTTCATTGGAAAATATTAAACCATGTCCTCCAGGTAACATAGATGCAGACCCAGCTGTAATGGTCTCACTACAAGGAAGGTAAAGCTCCTGACAACAACATATATTTCAAGTGCTCAAACTCAGAGGCAGTTTCTCAAGAAGTCTTTATGCCAGCACAGCTCTATGTTTGTGGAGTGTTTACCCTGTCCCTTACTTTTGGAAACTACTCTACCACCTCCCAGGTTGTAAACTTTTGAGCATATTCCATTCCAGATATTTATTCCCAGATTTTCTAACTCTTGACTTTTAATGGTGTATTACTTGGGACGAGGGTAATGTCAAGGCATTGTTCTGGATGAGAGTGGGAAAATTTTTGTGTAGCATATATTTGCATACACATTTAGTCCATTTTCCAATTTTCCATTCGAAATACTGAATACCAGACACTGACACCTAATCTACTAGACTCTGACTACTAATCCTAATAAGATGGAGAAAAACAACCCAAACAGAATAGAATTACAAGCATTTCAGAGGAGGCATGGTGTATAGTTGGACTTGCATTTTGCATTATATAAGGTAGGAGTTATACATCTAGTCAATTTTGTGTTGAAATAGTTCCCCATGTGTTTTTCTTTCGATTATTTTATTTTATTTTATTTTATTTTATTTTATTTTATTAGTTGGTTGTTCAAAACATAACAAAGCTCTTGACATATCGTATTTTATACATTAGATTCAAGTGGGTTATGAACTCCCATTTTTACCCCAAATATGGATTGCAGAATCACATCGGTTACACATCCACATTTTACATAATGCCCTATTAGTAACTTGTATTCTGGTACCTTTCCTATCCTCTACTATCCCTGCTCCCCTCCACTCCCATCTTCTCTCTCTACCGAATCTACTGTAATTCATTTCTCTCTTTGTTTATTTTCCAATTCCCCTCACAACCTCTTATATGTAATTTTGTGTAACAATGAGGGTCTCCCTCCATTACCATGAAATTTACCTTTTCTCTACCTCCCCCCCCAACTCACGTCTCTGTTTAATGTTAATCTTTTCTTTCTGCTCTTCCTCCCTGCTCTGTTCTTAGTTGCTCTCATTATATCAAATAAGACATTTGGTATTTGTTTTCTACGATTGGCTAGCTTCACTAAGCATTATCTGCTCTAGTGCCATCCATTTCCCTGCAAATTCCATTTTTTTGTCATTTTTTAGTGCTGCATATTACTCCATGGTGTATAAATGCCACATTTTTTTAATCCATTCATCTATTGTAGGGCATCTGGGTTGGTTCCACAGTCTAGCAATTGTGAATTGTGCTGCTATGAACATCGATGTGGCAGTATCACTGTAATACGCTCTTTTAAGATTCAGGGAATAGTCCGAGAAGGGCAATAGCTTGGTCAAATGGTGGTTCCATTCCCAGCTTTCCCAGGATTCTCCATACTGCTTTCCAAATTGGCCGCACCAGTTTGCAGTCCCACCAGCAATGTACAAGAGTACCCTTTTCCCCACATCCTCAGCAGCACTTGTTCTTGTTTGACTTCCTAAAGGCTGTCAATCTTACTGGAGTGAGATGGTATCTTAGGGTGGTTTTGATTTGCATTTCTCTGACTGCTAGAGATGGTGAGCATTTTTTCATGTACTTATTGATTGATTGTATGTCCTCCTTTGAGAAGTGTCTTTTCAGGTCCTTGGCCCATTTGTTGATTGGGTTATTTGTTATCTTATTGTCTAATTGTTTGAGTTTTTTGTATACTCTGGATATTAGGGCTCTATCTGAAGTGTGATGAGTAAAAATTTGTTCCCATGATGTAGGCTTCCTATTTACCTCTCTTATTGTTTCTTTTGCTGAGAAAAAACTTTTTAATTTAAGTAAGTCCCATTTGTTGATTCTTGTTATTAACTCTTGTGCTATGGGTGCCCTATTAAGGAATTTGGAGCCCGACCCCACAATATGTAGACCAGAGCCAACTTTTTCTTCTAACACATGCAGAGTCTCTGATTTGATATCTAGCTCCATGATCCACTTTGAGTTAACTCTCTTGTGCATGGCGAGAGGAGGGGATTAAGTTCCATTTTGTTGCATATGGATTTTCAGTTTACCCAACACAATTTGTCTAAGATTCTATCCTTCCTCCATTGCATGCTTTTAGCTCCTTTATCAAATATAACATAGTTGTAGCTTTGTGGATTAGTCTCTTGTGTCCTGTATACCGTACCACTGGTCTACCCGCCTGTTTTGGTACCAGTACCATGCTGTTTTTGTTACTATTGCTCTGTAATATAGTTTGAAATCTGGTATCACTATACCACCTGATTCACACTTCCTGCTTAGAATTGCTTTTGTATTTCTGGGTCTTATATTTTTCCATATGAATTTCATGATTGCTTTCTCTATTTGTACAAGAAATGCCATTGGGATTTTGATTGGCATTGCATTAAACATATAGATAACTTTTGGTAATATCGCCATTTTGATGATGTTAGTTCTGCCTATCCATGAACAGGGTATATTTTTCCATCTTCTAATATCTTCTTCTAGTTCTTTTTTTAGGGTTATATTGATTTATTGTATAAATCTTTCACCTCTTTTGTTAGGTTGATTCCCATGTATTTAATTTTTTTGAGGATGTTTTGATGAACTGCTTTTCCTCATTTCCGTTTCAGAAGATTTGTTGCTGATATACAGAAAGGCCTTCGATTTATGCGTGTTGATTTTGGATCCTGCTACTTTGCTGAATTCATTTATTAGTTCAAGTAGTTTTTTTTGTAGACCCTTTTGGGTCTTCTATGATTCTATAGAATCATGTCACCAGCACATAGTGATAATTTACGTTCTTCTTTTCCTATTTTTATGGCTTTGATTTCTTTCGTCTAATTTCTCTGGCCAGTGTTTTGAGAACTATATTGAATTGAAGTGTGGATAGAGGGCATCCTTGTCTTGTTCCAGATTTTAGAGTGAATGCCTTCAATTTTTCTCCATTCAGAATGATCCTAGCCTGAGGCTTAGCATAGATAGCTTTTACAATGTCGAGGTAAGTTCCTGTTATCCCTAGTTTTTCTAATGTTTTGAACATAAAGGGATGCTGTACTTTGTCAACTGCTCTTTCTGCATCTATCAAGATGATCATATGGTTCTTATCTTTAAGTCAATTGATGTGGTGAATAATATTTATTGATTTCCATATATTAAAACATCCTTGCATCCCAGGGATGAATCCTACTTGATCGTGGTGCACAATTATTTTTTATGTGCCTTTCAATACGATTCTCCAGAATTTTACTGAGGATTCTTGCATCTAGCTTCATCAGAGATATTGGTCTGTACTTTTCTTTCTTTGAGGGGTCTTTGTCTTGTTTCAGAATAAGGGTGATGTTGGCCTCATAGAATGAATTTGGCAGAGCTCCCTCTTTATCTGTTTCTCGAAATAACTTGAAAAGTATTGGTATTAATTCTTCTTTAAAGGTTTTGTAAAATTCTGCTGTATACCCATCTGGTCCTGGGCTTTTCTTGGTTGGTAGTCTTTTGATTGCTTCCTCTAAATCATCCATTGATATTGGTATGTTTAAATTGTGTGTATCCTCCTGACTCAGTCTGGGCAAATCATGTAACTTAAGAAATTTACCGATGTCTTCATATTTTCTATTTTATTGGAATATAGGTTTTCAAAATAATTTCTAATTGTCTTCTGTATTTCTGTAGCATCTGTTGTGATATTGCCTTTTTCATCCTGTATATTTGTAATTTGAGTTCTCTCTCTTCTTCTCTTCATTAGCATGGCTAAGAGTCTGTTGATCTTATTTATTTTTTCGAAGAACCAACTTTTATTTTTGTTAGTTTTTTCAATAGTTTCTTTTGTTTCAATTTCATTGGTTTCCACTCTGATTTTAATTATTTCTTGCCTTCTGCTACATTTGCTGTTGTTTTGCTCTTCCTTTTCTAGGGCTTTTAGATGAAGTGTGAGCTCATTTATTTGTTGGTTTTTGCTTTTTTTTGATGAATGACCTCCAGGTGATGAATTTCCCTCTTAAAATTGCTTTCATTGTGTCCCATAGATTCCGATATGTTGTGTCTGTATTTTCATTTATCTCTAAGAATTTTTTGATTCCCTCCTTTATGTCTTCTGTAACCCATGGATTATTCAGTAACATATTGTTTATTTTCCTAGTGATGTAGGATTTTTTCTTCCTTCTTTTATCATTGATTTACAGTTTCATTCCATTATGATCAGATAAAATGCACGGTATTATCTCCACCTCTTTATATTTACTGAGTGTTGCCCTATTGCATAATATATGCTCTATTTTTGAGAGGGATCCATGTGCTGCTGAAAAAAAAGTATATCCACTTGATGATGGTTGATATATTCTATATATGTCAGTTAAGTCTAGGATATTGATTGTGATATTGAGTTCTATATTTTCTTTATTCAACTTTTGTTTGGAGGATCTGTCTAATGGTGAGAGAGTTGTGTTGAAGTCACCCATAATTATTAGGTTGTGGTCTATTTGATTCTTGAACTTGAGAAGAATTTGTTTTATGAACATTGCAACACCATTATTTGGTGCATAAATATTGAAAATTGTTATGTCTTGTTGGTGAATGGTTTCTTTTAACAGTATATAATGTCCTTCTTATCCCTTTTGATTAACTTAGTCTTGACTTCGATTTTATTCTATATGAGGATGGCCACCCCTGCTTGCTTACGAGGACCGTGTGCATGGTATAAATTTTCCCAACTTTTCACCTTCAGCCTGTGTATGTCTTTTCCATTCAGATGTGTCTCCTGGAGGCAACATATTGTTGGATTTGTTTTATTAATCCAAGTTACCAGCCTATGTTGCTTTATTGGAGATTTTAAGCCATAAACGTTTAGAGCTACTATTGATGTATGGTTTGTACTTCCAGCCATGTTTAATTATTTATCTTTGTTTTTAATTTACTTTGTTTCTCCATGATTAGCTTTCCCCCTGCACTCTGTCATTACCCAGTCACTTCCCACTGATGGTTTTGGTTGTTGTTTTTCATTTCTTCCTCATGTAGTGTTTTTCTCAAGATGCTTTGCAATGCTGGTTTTCTGGCTGCAAATTCTTTTAGCTTTTGTTAATCATGAAAGATTTTTATTTCATTTTCGTACCTGAAGGTTAATTTTGCTGGATCCAGAATTCTTGGTTGGCATCCATTGTCTTTCAGTGTTTAAAATACGTTGTTCCAAGATCTTCTCGCTTTCATCAACTGTGATGAAACATCCTTTGTTAACCTTATTGATTTACCCCTGAATGTAGTCTGCCTCCTTTTTCTTGTAGCTTTTAATATTTTCTCTTTGTTCTGTATATTAGATATGTTTATAACAAATGTCTTGGTGTTGGTCTACTGTGATTTTTTGTGCTCAGTGTCCTCTATGAATCTGCAATTTGTATATCCGTTTCTTTTTTTATTTCTGGAAAGTTTTCTGTAATTATTTCATTCAGTAGGTTACTCATTCCCGTGGTTTGAATCTCTGGACCTTCCTCTATCCAGATGACTCATAAATTTGGTTTTTATATGTTATCCCATATCTCTTGGATGATTTTCTCGTGATTTTTTACCAGCCTTTCTGAGTTGGCTAGACTCTTTTCAAGATGATATATTTTGTCTTCATTATGTGACATTCTGTCTTCTACTTGCTCCACTCTTTTAGTAATTCTCTCAATTGAGTTTTTAATTTGGTTTTTCGTTTCCTTCATTTCTAGAATTATTGTATGATTTTTTTAATTATCTCTATCTCCGTATAAAGATGCTTAACTTCTTTTTTTAATGTGTTCATGTAATTCATTTTCAATGTGTTCTTTCACTGTTTGGATTTGCTGTCTCATATCTTCTTTAAGGTTCCATTCCATCTGTCTAAGGTATTCCTTGAGTTCTTTATATGATCATTTTTCTGATGACTCTAGGTCCTCCTGAGTATTTAGGCTGTCCTTCATTGTTTGTACTCTTTTTCTTTCTTGCTTTCTTATGCTGCTCATGTTACTTCTTGTTCTGTTTGAGTGCTGAGTTACTGATTAGTCTTATAAATTTATTTCATGCTTGGGAGGAAAGATATTAGAAGGGAAGGGAAGAAGTCAATAAGAGAATGAGAGTAGGCAGGTAGAATTCAAGGAAGGGGGAAAAAGAAAATTGAAAAGAAATGAAAAGACAAAAGAAAAAAACAGAAAATAAAGAATGAAAGAAAAATTAAAAAAATAATAATGATAATAAAAAAATGAAAATTACAATTTAATAATAATAATAATAATTAATAATAAAATAAAGAAATTTAAAAACTTAAAAACATTAAAAAAGTTAAAGAAAAACAACAACAACAAGAAAGAAAATGAAAGAAAAAGAAAAAAAAAACAAAAAACCCCAAATTTAAAAAATAAATAAATAATGATAATAATAAATGCAGTCATAGAGTTTGATTAACTTCTCTTCCAATAGGTGGTGCTGTGCCCACTGGGCCGAGGTTCTCCCCTCAGTAGGTGGGAACCAATCACTATGCAGCTGCTCTTCCTTCCAGACTGGGCGGGTGTCCAATCCTGACACCCTAGGGCCTTCTCTTGTGTTTCCTCAAGCAATGCCCTGCTCACCTGCGACACTCACCACAATACTGGCAACACGCCAGGTCTGCTGCTCCTGGGAGACCTGTTTTTATGAATACCTGGGCACACTCTCCCGGTTTGCTTCCCTCAGACCCTAAGTTTGTAGAGCTTGGGGCTGAGATCCCCAAGCGAATTTGTTTGCCCTCCGGGAGCCACGCCCCAGTAGCTGGTGCAAGAGACCTCAGTTGTCAGCAGTGGTGGGAGCGGTAGCCTGGAGTTCTGTGCCACAAGTCCCGCGCCACTCCTGATTTTCTCGGTCTGGCTATCGCGCTCATGGTAGAGCTGAGAGGGACCCTTACGGGAGAGCTGGGAGGGGCCCTTAAGGATTCCCTGCTGTGTGGAGAGAGATGGCTAGGGAATTACAAACCTGTCGCGCTGGTTTCAATGAAGTTATCTCCTCCATCCTTGACGTCAGTTCTATGCCATGGTGGTATCCCATGCAAATGGTGATCATTCGTTCCCTTTGCCGGGTGACCGATGCAACTGGTGGGTCCTGACTGTCTCTCCCATGCCCCGTTTCAATCCTTTGGCCACTGCCTATGAAGGCTAGGTTGGCTTCTACCTCTGTAAGTTCAGAAGGGCAGACCAGTTATTTCAGCTGGATCGTTAGTGTTGAGTCACGAAACGCAGGCAAAACAGAGGTTGAATGCAACCGATCCGGGCCCGGTGTGTGTTGTGCGTGGCCCAGACTGTTCACCCCAGATTCATGTCAGTGCATCATTGCCTAGTGATCCTGAGCAAACAGTATTTAGACAGTTTATGACTCCCTATTCCAGCGCAGCTGAAGAGGTCAGAGACTTGATCTCTCCATACCCGCCGCCATTTTGGATATCTCTCCATGTGTTTTAAAGTTAACAAATATGTGAATTCCTATCTCCCTTTCTCTGTAGCCTATTCAGCAGATGTGTTTTGATATGCACATATAGAATCCTAACTTGTATCACATGTACATTCTTGTGAGGTGGCTGACTTGGCAGACACAAATTGTGAGAAGAGATCACTATCCTAAACACTGCTGGAACTAAAAATTCAACCAATGGGTGAGCTTCCTAGTTGAACAACATTATACATAAATCCATGTTCAGTAAATTGAATATTTTTGGATCTGTGGATGATATATATATCTCAATCAATTACGATTGGCATATCTATTGCTACTTTTGAATGTCTCTGTGTGTGTTTTGTTATATATATATATATATATATATATATATATATATATATATATATATATACAATCTCCAGATTTTTAAAATATGAAATATATGTGTCTTATATACACTCCCTAAATTCATTCATGTTCACGTATGTGGATTTATAATCAACTTTTCACAATATTATTCTCAGAAATATTCATCCACCTGAAATACATATTTGTTTTCTAGTACTGAAAACTAACTTCAGTGAATGGTACATACATATCCTAATATTTCTAGAGTTACTGTCCCAGTTTAACATGAAGGCAAGTAGATTCCTATGGTACATGATTTGTATTTTTACATTCATTTTTATTCAAAACTGGTACATTACTATTTCTTAAGTTTATGCACATCATAGGATATATATTTTATCCACAAGTTCGCAAATTTATACGAATTTGTTTCACTTTCAATCACTTCCTGCTTCAGGACACATGTATTCTTCCATCTTTCTTGACTGGTCTCTTCCTGAGACCTCTTTCAAAACACATTATTTTCGATTTCCATAATCACTTTTGAAGCAAAACTCACATCCCCTTCATGATAAATTATAACTCTGATATTTCCAATGGATGTATAACTGGTTGGAATGAATGATTGTATACCAATATCAGATTTCTTATATATTTTCAGATATCAATTCAATCCATTATTTAGAGTAAAACCAGTTATATTATTTATTCACAGTATGGTCTATGCATGCTTTTTCTTTATATTCATAGACACAGTGTACACCTCTTTGTACCCCCAATACTAATTTATATGTCTTCAAAATATTGCTCCCAGAAATGGTGGAAGAAATACGCATGTCACCTGATCTACATATACATTTTATCACAGAAATATTCTGGACACAAAATGCAAAGATCACACTTATGATTGTACCAAAGCCTAAATGGAAAGTAAATATGGATTACTAAAATCATCCATGTCCAAGTTGCCTAATGCTCTCAAATGTCAATCCTATTGGTGACTACATATTTGTTTCCTCTTAAGATTATATATTCAAACTCAACCCGATTGAAAATGTTTAATCCTATCCCTCACTTTATACATTGCCTGATTTCATAATGTCTCTATTGCCATCTGCTTTCTTACATATTTTCCACAGTTCACCACTGTGACTGAACCTTCACATGTGCTGACATTTGCTTTCACACTCTAATTGATAACTTATTGCTGAAGAACTTTTTTTCCAAATCCTATACTCACTCTTCTTCCTAAACCTACTGACTATCTTCCTAATCCTACTGACTATCCCTTTTTGACTGGATATTCTCTTCTACATTCAATCATCCAACGTACAAGGTCTTATGCCACTGTATATCGATTTATCTGAGACATCTGTGAGAACGTAATTCAATGGTAAGTATCCCAATCAAGGGCCCAATGATTTTCTGAGCTTCAAATCTTACTTAGATTTATTTTTTCATACATGTATTACACCTCTATATTCTTATAAATATCGCATGTTCCCAATACCATTAATCATCCAGCAGAATGATTCCTAAGCCAAATGGAAAATGTTATTCACCATAACCATACACTGTTCCCTCAATCTCATTTTACAGAAGAGCAGGGACAGTGTTGGTCTTACAATACAGAAATGTAGTGGATCTTCCATCTGCTGAGAACCTCAAAGCTCCATGCAGAAATGATCCCTGGAGAAGATGTAGGCAGCTATGAAAGACCTGAGAGAGCAAAAATCATCTTCCATGGCAAACAACCTGGTCAGGATGAAGGGTTGCATCAGAATCAGCCAATCTCTCCTTAATGTAGAGAAGATGGACAAAACCATGCCTGTGTGGAGAGCTGTTACCATTTGCCTACAGGTGATATACCATTCTACCATGTGAAAGTGTGACAGGAAGTAGGGGCAGCCTCCATCTCATGGTACCTTTGGAAGCAATTGTTATGATAAAGTGGTTGCTAAGGCAGTGATCTCATTCAGTTCCTGAAGAAAGTGATCTCATCTCACTTCCTTGGTGATGGAACTCTCTGAACTTGGGATACAGAAAGCCAGGCACCCAGAGCCAGTCCCAGTCCTAGTCCCAGTGGTCTCACTTTTTTGGATTAACCAAGGACAGAGTCAGTCTTCCTTGGTACCTACTGATGTGAGGATGGCCAAATGCCAGGAAAGCTCGGAAGAGGGGCTCTTCCTGAGAAAGCAGGTAGTGGCTCAATCCTGGCTCCTGACAACTTCACAGAGTTGGCCAAGAAGACCAGATCTGAGACAGGACAGGCCATTTTGGGGGATCATAGTATGATCCATCAGTCAGAGCACACACCGGACAGTCACAGACCTATTTGAGGGAAGGAGGTGCCATTGTGGGTGTGGGTGTGGGTTTGTGGTTTTGTCTCATGTTCTGAGAATAGGTAGGAAAGGCGGTTTGTTTGATTTGGAGTGAACAGTTTCTAGTAAGTCGTTTGACAGCGCAAGTGTTTCTATGTCTGTGTATCCCACTGTGTTTGTACTTGTACACATTAGAAAAGAGAATGCATTAATTGATGTGTCCTGTCTCGTAGAAAGCTTCCCAGCATTCATCCAGCCCAATTTATGAATTGACTATGGCTTGCCTTATTGATGGGCAATACCTGCTACCTTCCTAAGTTGCTGTTTTCTTCCTGAATTATGGCCACTTTCCAGAATAGGCTCATGGTTTTGTGTCCAAGATATGTACTACCTCCAAGCTCGGTGACATGGCCATGTACTGGATAGCTGAAGGGAATGGCGAGCATCTCAGAAAACTCAGATATCAGTGTGACCAGTAAAGTCTCAGTGGAGAATCCCTGCTTTGGGCCATTTGCTTACCTATTGTTCTGTTGCCCTGAGAGTCAGGAAGGTTTTTGTCTCAGGCCACAGCTTTTTGAATCCTGAAGAAGAGATTTTTCAAATGGAAATTAATAGGATTCACCTTTGGCTCTTTTCTTAATTGATTTGGAAAGAGGTGTGTCTGAATCAGCCTCTTGGCCCAGTGTGATTCTTTGACTTAGATACTCAGCACCTGATGGATCTAAAGAAAGATCCCATGTGTGCATCCAAATCCAAAATGGCAAAAAAGAGCAGTCATTGTGGATGAAGTCTTTTGCCTTCCTCTGTAAGGTTTCTGAATTCCATCAAGTGAGAATAGGGATCATTTGGGTCAAATGATTTCTTCAAATTAATTCAGAAGCTTTCCAATAGGTGCTTGGGTTTTCTCATCTCTCCAATTTACATAAAGAATGTGTACCCGACACTCGGTAGGCCTCAAATTGGTGAAGCAGAGCAATATTAAGGTCAGGCCTATTTGATCACTCCTGGTACACAGGAAGGATGTACAGGCCACCGGGAATTTAGGCAAATGAGGGCAACGGAGCTTATTTTGGACACTGTCTTGGGCTATGCTAATGCTCTCAAATGTCAATCCTATTGTTGACTTCATCTTTGTTTCTTCCTAAGCTCATACATTCAACCTCAACCCTGTAGAAAATATCTAATCCCATAACTCACTTTATTCTTTTCCTGATTTCCTAATGTCTCTATTGATATCTGCTTTTCTACATATTTTCCCCTGTTCATCATTGTGACTGACTCTTCACTTGTGTTGATATTTACATTGACTCTCTAACCAAAACCCTATTGGCAAAGAACTTTTGTTCCAAATCCTATACTCACTTTTCTTCCTAAACCTACCAACTATCTTCCTAATCCTACTGACTATAACTTTTTGAATAGATGTTCTCTTCTACATTCAATCATCCAAGTAAAGTTTGGGCGAGTGCCGGAGAAAGAGACCACCAAGAGACTATCTCATGCAACAGCAAAGGTTTTATTGGGGGTCCAGCATGCTGGGGCTCAGAGCTCACTTGAATAGAGCAGAGAGACCTGACAACAGCTTAAGCAGAGCTTATATACTTTCCTTGCAGAGGGCAGGGATGGAAGTTCATTGATGGGTCAGGGAGAGTGGATGGTTTGTATTCAACTGGGTGAGGGAGTACATTCTGCAGTTTGGTAATTGGGGACAGCATATTCTGGGAACAAGATTAGCAAACAGTTCTCAAGATTTCAACAGTGTTTTGTTACGCATACAGAAAAACAGGAAGTGACAAGTACATATTTTATTAACCTTTCATTCCCCACTTCTTCTTCTGGCTACTTTTAATCATAAAAGTGATCATTGTGGGGTGTCACATTCTATGTCTGCTAGTGGGGTATTACCATAAGTTTAATTTGTCCAATTTGAGCTTGGAGAAAAGAAATTACACGGTTGAGAAAACAGGGTTTTATAGTTAGCAATAATATGAGGATTATTATTGGACTGGCTAGGGTTGATAAAAACGTAGTTAACCAGGGGGACTGTGTAAAAAAAGACTCAAACTACCATTCTTGGGCCTCTCTCTCTCTCGTTGTCGCTCTTCAAGGCATCTTTTTAATTTACTCATAGATTTTTTTTACAACTCCAGTATTGTAGACATAAAAACAACATTCTTCCCTCAATGAAGCACAAAGGCCCCCTTCTCTCATGAAAAGGAGGTCCAACCCTCGACTGTTCTGTAAAACAACTTCAGAGAGAGAGGTTAAAGATTCGTTCAAAGCTGTGATGGAGGTTTCTAATATCTTTAATTTTTGATCTATTGCTGCTTTGGGTCATTTGTTGTGTCCCATGGGCCAGAGCAATGGTTCCCGTGCCCTACCCTGCAGTAACTACTATTCGTAATAGAATGGCTAAGGTGAGGGACATATGTTTTCAGCGAAACAGTGTTCTATGCCCCCCTCTTTGATCTTCAAATGAACCTGCATCATGATAGAGCACTCTGGGAAACATCTGCACCATTACACAATTAATCACATCTGTTGACCATTTCATGAAAACATAAACAGTGTTTAAGTATATAGAATTATACTGTTGTAGGGACGGACAAGGCAAGGCACCTAAGATAGCACCAAAGACAGGAAAACAGTCTTTTTTGGTTGCAACCAGATTCAGGGGGCATTGCTTCTGTTGTAATCAATTAATCCCCTGAAACCCAAGTTTAGGTAGTTTCAGAATTTTGTACACAACACGTAAGGAAAGGGGCTCAGAAGTTCACAGTCTGCAGAAGTTCACAAAAAGCAGTTTTCGTTTCTGTTTTTTCCTCAGTTTGGGGCAAGTTAACTTTTCAAGGACACCTATGTGGGGGAGAGCTTTTTCTTCCCTTTCTTTTTTTTCAACCTGCCAGCTGTTTCCATGCAGCCCAGTTTGTAACTTCTTTGTCTTAGAAATGTAGCCATCTCTGTGAAGCCCCAGCTCAAGGCCAGAGGCCTTTTTTTCACATATTTTGTGAAAAACTATTAAGGGTGTGTCTAGATTAGGAGTGCTGGTTTTTTTTAGCCAGTTTCCAAGGAGACCAGGGCAACACGAAAATAGGAAGTTTATCTACAGTGATCTCTTTTATAGGGACTCTTTTGCTGAAAGTCGTAAATCAGCCATGGTGAAGACTTCTGGAGAAGGTTAATTAAGACTTTTCTGTGGACCTGGTACAGAGGGGGACGACTTGGAAGGCAGGGATGAGAGCAACTTCCGTGGATCTGAGAATGAGGAAGGAGAGATGTAAAAGAATATTGGGAGAGGGCTTTGGGATCTTAATAGCAAGAAAAATTTGAGCAGTAGAACAGATAGAACAGAGGGGGAAACTGGAGTGAGTATCCCAAAAAGCCTGTGAGGGACTTTAAATTTTTAGTAACCTGTTTTCAGTGATGACAAAGCAACATTAAAGGCCATTTTCATTACATTTTGGATAAGGGTCTGAGGGTTCTCCTCAGTGGGTTTGAGCTTTGCATTAGCTGGTAAGAGGACCTGGAGGGACCCAGTGCGGGCACTGACAGGAGAAGAGAGTAGTGAGTGAGTGGAGTGGTACCTCAGTACCTGCTACCTCAGCAAGGGGGCAATGGTCTGAGAACTGGCGGAGATTTGGGTTTTTAATCTAGATATTGGAGGGCAGAAATCAAGTTGCTGAGGTGGGAGTGACAGCAGAGAGTCTGGAGCAGAAGGCTGAGGGTAAGCATCTATTGGAGAAGCATAGTTCAGGATGTGAGCAAAGGAGGGAGAAGGCCTCCACATACGGGAATCTCCTTTTACCCTTTTGAGGACTTTCAGAAGTTTAAAAGGTCACGCAGAATTTGAGGATATAGAGACCCCTCTTGGGGCCATCGATTTTGGTTATCTAATTGGTAATATGGCCAATGCTCTTTACAGAATTTGATGAGGAGTTTGGGTTCCATCTGGCAGTCCCTGTATGCTCACAGCCCCATGACTTACAGAAGAAGTCTGCTCTCCCCCCCGCACAGCCGTGACTGTTTGTGGCTTTGATACTCTGCCGGGCAAACATAGTAATCTAGGCTAGCCAACCTGCATCTGGCTCACGTGTCCCTACATCCATAATGTTTGTTTCCATTTTCTATGGTACCGAAGGGATTTAATGGAATTTTAGTGGGATCCTCTTCATCAGGGATATCTCAATAGGAAAGACCTATAGCCAGCTGACAAATGTCTGGGTGGAGAGATGGCCACCAGGTCCATAAGGGGGCTGTATGTGAGATAGACCATACTTCTTTTCCAGTAGGATTTGTGATCAGCCATCGCTGCTTAAGGGGCTGATGAGGGTTAAGACTACTGGTCGTCAAGGGGAGAATAAATGTCTTCCAGGATCTTCTTGACAACCATTTGCTCTGTTTCTTTTTTTTTTCTTTTTTCTTTCTTTTTTTTGTGGGGAAGGCTTCAATCCGTCCTGAAAATGTATCTTCAAAGACTAGAAGATATTTAAGTCCATACCTTGCTGGCTTAATTTCAGTAAAGTCCACTTCCCAGAATTTTCCTGGTATGGTTCCTCGTAGGTGCTTTCCTGCAGGAAGCTTGGAAGGGTAAGTATTAACCAATTGATGGACCTGACAGGCTTTTGTTACCCATTCAGTTATTTTCTTTCACTGTGAGTCGGTTAGTGGAAAACTCTGTTCTTGATCTTTCAGGAATGAATGCAGTTTCTTTGAACAAAGATGAGTGAGTTGATGAACATTTGCTACTGACATAGTTAGAGCCATGATTATAGGAGTATTTACTGAAGGATTTAGAAATTCCACTTGGGGGCCTTCAGGGTTAAAAGTTATTTTGGCCCAGAGCTTGGTGAGCAGATCTCTGCCCATCAATAGGGCCGGGCATTCTGGGATTACTAGGAAGGAGTGATGGATTTATCCTTTTCCCTGGTCCATGGTCCCCTTAGTTGTCAAAGTCTGATATTTACTGCATTTAGACCCTGGAATTAGAGACCTTTTATTTGATAGAGGGCCCAATGGGGCCTTAAGGGCTGAGTATATTGCCCCTGTATCTACTTCAAAGTTTACTGGGGTCCCCTCCACTTCAAAAGTTACCCTGAGGTCGGGGAGAGGATCTGAGCCCCGACTTTCTTAGTCATCCTCCAGAGTCAGAATGTCTGGCTGGCGTGGCTGTCTCTTTCTAGGGCACTCTTTGACCCAGTGTCCTTTTTCTTTAGAGTAGGCACATTGATCTGAGGCCAGGGGTGGCCTCTAGTGTGGGCCCAGGTATCCCTTTCTGTCTCTCTGTTTCTTAATTTCTGGCCTGTTTGTTGTTGTGACCAGGACCTTAGTCAATGCCTTAGTCTATCTTTTGCTTCTCTCATCCTCCCTTTGCTCCCTTCTCTTTCTCAGTTTCACTCTTATAGTATACCTTGTTGGCTTCTCTAACTAAATCTCTCAAAATCATATCTTGTAATCCATCTAAGCATTGTAACTTTCTTTTAATATCTAGGGCAGCTTGCCCAATAAAGGCCATTGTGACAGATGCATTTTGATCCTCTGCCTGAGGATCGAAAGTAGTATATCTCCTATATGCCTCCATAGTTCTCTCTAGGAACTTAGAGGTAGATTCACCAGGCCCTTGAATAATCTCTCTTACCTTGGCCAAATTAGTTGGTCGCCTAGCGGCCACTAAGATACCCACTATTAGAGCCCGGTGATAAGTGGACAGATGCTCCCTACCTTCAAATGTGTTGGGGTCCCACTTGGGTCGTTTCAAGAGAAAGCCGGCTTTGATTATGTTGGGAAGTTGTGTTGGTCACCCATCTAGTCCGAGGATATTGTTTTCTAGCATCCAGGAGGATTCTCTTTTGTTCCTCTGTCATGAAGAGAGTCCCTATGAGTTGTTGGCAGTCATCCCAAGTAGGCTGGTGTGAAAACATCAATGACTCAACCAGACCTGAGAGCCAGGTTGGGTCCTTGGTAAAAGGAGGATTGTTATTTTTCCATTTATATAGGTCTGAAGAGGAGAAGGCCAATACTGGTAGGCTTGCATTTTTCCTCCATGGCCGTTGTCAATCATTGGCCCATAGGAATGGAGGGGGAGCAACACGGAAGTTTCAGGGTTTTAAATCATTTGACGCTGTCGAGTTCCTTTAGCCAGGCCAGCTTCCTCCAAGGGAGGAGGGGCTGTGTGTGCTGCAGGGGAGTTATCTGGAGTGCGCTGGGCTGGCTTATCTTTCTCCAATGGCGGAGAGGCTGAGTCAGCAGCAGGGGAATCACTTAGAGGGTGTTGGGGGTTGTGGGATGAGGGTAGAAGATAAGGAGGGGGATGAGAGTCCAGTAGAGTCAAATCTTGTGACTCAGGGAGAACAGAGGGTGGAGGAGGAGGATGAGCAGAGGGTTTGAGAGATCGTGGGGAAAAGAGTAGGAGCGGGGACATGGCAAGGAAAGGCTTCACCCATGGAGGAGGAGATTTGCAGAGGTCCTGCCAAGTTAAGATATATGGCTGTTGATCGGGATGGCTATGTGGCCCTGGCTGTAAGACAATATCTCTGACTTATTAAATTAGTGCGAAGTAGAAAGATCCTTCTAGGGGTCATCCGAATGCAAAGGTGGGCCATTCTGAGGCACAGAGAGTCTGCCAGGTCCAGCGTTTTACTGAAAAAGAAAGATTCTGAGCCCTTAAGCGGACTTTGGTCCAGTGATCAAGGTCAGAGACAGAGGCATTGAAGTGACCTGTCCCATAATGAAAGATACACAAACAGTAAAAGCAACTCTCACGACACAGACAAGACAAGATAATAAAGACAGGCAATGAACGTCCAACACTGAGACCAAGACTGAGCAGCCGGCAAAACCCGATGGGCTGGCAATACCGAATCTGAAACAAAACATCACTGAGTCGAGGAGACTATTGTTCCTTGATTCCCGAGTCCTCTGTGGCGTCCCCCAGAGCCTGTGGCTCTGTGACACATCTGCCAGCCACCGTCAAAGAGAGCTCATGCAACTTCATCAACAGCCATTTTGCCAAGCCCTAACCTGAAACCTGAAACCAGAAAGAGGCGCCTTACTTTCCCTGAGAGTAGCCCATTGAGGTCTCTCTTCCGCCCCTGCCGGATCTCGAAGGAACCTCCATATATAAAGGTCGGGAGAGCGTTGGGGGAAGAGACCACCAAGAGACTCTCTCATGCAAAAGCAAAGGGTTTATTGTGGGTCCAGCATGCTGGGGCTCAGAGCTAATTTGAATAGAGCAGAGCTCATATACTTTTCTTGAAGTGGGCAGGGAGGGAAGTTTATTGATGAGTCTGGGCGAGTGAGCAGTTTGCGTGCAACTGGGTGAGGGAGTACATTCTGCAGTTTGGCAGTTGGGTACAGCACATTCTGGGAAAAAGATTAGAAAACAGTTCTCAAGATTTCAACAGTGTTTTATTAAGCATACAGAAAAACAGGAAGTGACAAGTACCTATTTTATTAACATTTCACAACCAACTATACTTTGCCAGATTTCCTAAAGTCTCTATTGATATCTGCATTCCTACATATTTTCCCCAGTTCTGCATTGTGACTGATTCTTCACATGTTCTGACATTTACATTCACTGTATACCCGAAACCCTATAGCTAAAGAACTTTTGGTCCAAATCCTATACTCACTCTCCTATATAAACCTACCGACTATCTTCCTAATACTACCGATTACTCCTTTTTGACTGGAAGTTCTCTTTTACAATCAATCATCCAAGTTACAAGGTCCTATGCAATTATATATCAATTTATCTGAGACATCTTTGCAGAACATAATTCAAAGCAAAGTATCCCATCTGTGCAGAAAATAAATCAAAGCTTAATACTGAAATCAAGGGCTCAATGCTTTTCTGGACTTCAAATCTTACCTAGATTTCTGTTTTCATACTCATATATTTCACCTATATATTCTTGTAAATATTGCAGGTTTCCAATACCATTATTCATCCAGCAGAATGATTTCTATTCAAAATCGAACCTGTTATTAACCCTAACAATACACTGTTCCCTCAATCTAACATAAGAGAAGAGCAAGGACAGAGTTGGTCTTAAAATACAGGAATGAAGGAAATCTTCCAACTGCTGAGAAACTAAAAGGTCCATGCACAAATGATCTCTAGAGAAGATGTAGGTAGCTATGAAGGAACTGAGAGAGCAAAAGTCATCTTCCTTTGCAAACAACATGGTCAGCATGAAGTGATGTGTCTGAATCAGCCTCTCTCTTCTTTATGTAGAGAAGAAGGACCAAACCAGGCCTGTGTGGAGAGCTGTTCCCAGTTACCAATGGTTGATATACCATCCTAACTTGTGAAAGTGTCACATAAAGTAGGGGAAGCCTCCATTTCATGGGACCTTTGGAAGTAAATGTTAAGACAATGTGGTTGCCAAGGCAGTGAGCTCATTCAGTTCCTGAAGGAAGTGACCGCACCTCACATCCTTGGTGATGGAACTCTCTGAACTTGGGATCTAGGAAGCCAGGCACACAAATCTAGTCCCAGTCCCAGTCCCAGTGGTCTCACTTCTTTTGATTTACCGAGGACAGAGTCAGTCTTTCTTGCTACCTACTGATGTGAGGATAGCCAAATGACAGGAAAGATCTTAAGAGTGGCCTTTCCTGAGAAAGCAGTAAGTGGCTCACCACTGTCTCCTGACAACTTCACAGAGTTGGCCAAGGAAACCAGATCTGAGACAAGACAGGCCATTTGATGGGAACATAGTATGGCCCAGCAGTCAGAGGACACACACGATAGTCAGAGACCTACTTTGAGGAAAGAGGTGCCTTTGTGGGTGTGGGTGTGTGTTTGTGATTTTGTCTAATGTTCTGAGAATAGGTAGGAAAGGCGGTTTGTTTGGTTTGGAGTGGACGGTTTCTAATAAGGGTTTTGACAAGGCGAAGGTTTCTATGTCTGTGTATCCCACTGTGTCCATGGTTGTAGACATTAGAAAAAAAAGAATGCAGCAATTGATGTGTCCAGTCTAGTAGAAAGCTTACCAGCATTCTTCCTGCCCGATTTATGAATGGAATGCGGCTTGCCGTATGGATGGGTAACACCTGCTATTTTCCTAAGTTCCTGATTTCTTCCTGAATTCAGGCCACTCTCCAGAATTGGCTCATGGTTTTGTGTCCAAGATATGTACCACCTCCAAGCTCTGTGACATGGCCATGTACAGGATAGCTGAAGGGAATGGCGAGCATCTCAGAAAACTCAGATATCAGTGTGACCAGGAAAGTCTCAGTGGAGAAACCCTGCTTTTGGCCTATTGCTAACCTATTGTTCTGTTGCCCTGAATGTCAGGAAGGTCTTTGCCTCATGCCACCCCTTTGTGAAGACTGAAGAAAAAGTTTTCAAATGGAAATGAATGGGCATCTCCTGTGGCTCTTTGCTTAATTGCTTTGGAAAGGGATGTGTCTGAATCAGCCTCTTGGCCCTATGTGAGGTTGTGGCTCAGATTCTCAGCACCTGATGGATGTAAAGAGAGATCCCATGTGTGCATCCAAAACCAAATTGGTCAAAAGAGCAGTCATTGTGGATGAAGTCTCTCGCCTTTATCTTTAAAGTTCTTGAACTCGATCAAGTGAGAATAGGGATCCCTTGGGTCAAATGAGTTCTTCAAAGACCTGCAGAGGTGCTTGTGTTTTCTCATGACGGCAAATCACATAAAACTATATACCTGATACTCAGTTTTCCACAAATTGGAGAAGCATAGAAGTATTAACGTCTAGCATATTTGATCAATCCTGGTTCACATGAAGGGTGTCCAGACCACCCTGATGTTACACCAATGAGGGCAAGGGAGTTATTTTGGCCACTCTCCTGGACTCCGTCACTCATGGAAACCTACAGCCAGAGGTTATGATTAGTGTCTATATGGAAGAAGATGAGGGCCATATGGGAGTGTTTTGGTTTTAATTTTGGTCATTTGTGTCCGGTTGGAAGACATGACTGAGAAAACCTGGGCTTGAACTCTGGTGTGATTCCCCTTATAGACTGAGTTCTGGAACTGACTTCAGAGAAGTATTGCCATTAATTTTGTTGGGATTTTAGGAGGCCACCTATGAGAATCACCCTTGGAAACAGAGATCTAGGCCCAGGGTGGCTTTCCAAAGAGCCCGGGAAATCTCAGCCAGGATATCACATGATTTTATTCTGAAAGACTTGGCATCCATAGTTGAGAGTCACAACACCCATGGACGTCACATTGTAGACCTCAATGGGCCTGGCTTCATGTGACCTTTTGGCCACTCTTTGGGAAGCCTTGCCTGTGAGAGTTCTCCAGAGCATTCATTGGAATGAGCTTCCTCACCATTTAATGGTTCCTGAATGAATTGAAACCCACAGTGCCTCCAACGTCATCTTTGAAAAATGCCTTGATAAATACCATGAAATTTTTGAAATTTCCATGACCAGGTGGCACTGGAGAACCTTTGGATGTTGCTGATCATGAGTGTACCAGACAGTGCCTTGATTGACTCGGCTTCATGAAAATGGTGTAGAACAGAGATGCCAGTAAGTTGGAACCTGCTGAGTAATGTGCCTAGAGCAGTGGTGGGAAGGTGTGTGATAAAAAATTTGTTTTTGGGCCATGTGGATCTGCCATTGGCTTCCAAATGGCTTGTGACTGACATGGTGCAGCCAGCAGACCCTTACATGAAAAGGCATCTTGTTATATGGAGATGTTTCCGGGCAATGTTCAGAATCAGGTTGCTATGGACATGGGGCCAAGCTATGTGCGTTAGAAGCCTGGTTGCTGCATTCTCCTGCAGACGCTGACTCACCACACATGACAGATTTGCCTCCAGAACTGTGTCCCAGTTGAACTCCTTTAATTTCATGAAGCAATTGCCAAAGTCCCAGTGCAGCAGCAAGAAACACCACGAAAATAGAAGATGACCAAATGGCTTCACAGTCCACATGAAAAGACACTTATCCCCCAATGGTCACCGTTTACTTACAAAGAGAGAATTCAGCACTGCTGCCTCATGTTTCTTTGGAAAATAAGAAACCATTTCCTCCAGGTCACATAGATGCAGACACAGATTTGATGGTCTCACTAGAAAGCAGCTAAAGCTCCTGACAACAACATATATTTCAAGTGCCCAACCTCAGAGGCAGTTTCTCAAGAAGTATTTAGGCCAGCAGAGCTCCATGTTTATGGAGTTTTTACCCTGTCCCATACTTTTGGAAACTCCTCTACCACTGCCAAGGTTGTAAACCCCTGAGCATATTCCATTCCATATATATATTCACAGATTTTCTAACTCTTCTCTTCTAATTGTGTCTTACTTTGGGCGAAGGTAATGTCAAGGAATTGTTCTGGATGAGAGTGGGAAGATTTTGTTTAGCACATATTTGTATACACATTGGATTCCTTTTTCTATTTTACATTTGAAATACTGAATCCCTGACACTAACACATACCCTAATAGATTCTGAGTACTAATCATAATATGATGGAGAAAAATAACCGAAACAGAATAGAAATACAAGCAGTTCAGAGGAGGCATGTTGTATTTTTGGACTTGCGTTTTGCATTATATAGGGTAGGAGTTATAAATCTAGTCCATTTATAATTGAAATAGTTCTCCATGTTCTTTTAATGTTAACAAATATGTGAATTCCTGTCTCCCTTTCTCTGTAGTCTATTCAGCACATGTATTTTTATATGCACATATAGAATCCTACCTGGTATCACACGCAAATTTTCATGAGTTACATGACTTGGCAGATACAAACTGTGAGAAGAGATCACTCCTCCTAAACGATGTAGGAACTGAAAATTCAACCTATGGGGGAGCTTCCTAGTTAAAAAAAGTTATACATAAATCCATATCTACTAAAATGAATATTTTTGGATCTGTGGATGATATATATTTCACTGTGTAATTAGATTGGCATATATATATATATATATATATATATATATATATATATATATATATATACTCTCCAGATATTTCATAATATTTAACATATGTGTCTTATTATACACTCCCTAAATTTATTCTTGTTCATATATGTGGATATATAATCAAATTTTCACAAGATTATTCTCAGAAATATTCATTCACCTGAAATACATATTTGTTTCCTAGTATTGAAAACTAACTTCAGTGAATAGTGCATATAAATGCTAATATTTCTACAGTAACTAACCCAGTTTAATATCAATGCAAGTAGATTCCTATGGGACATGACATTTATTTTGAAGTTCATTTTTATTCAACACTGGTACATTTCTATTTCTTGAGTTAATGCACATTATAGCATATATATTTCATCCACACATTCACAAATTTATAGGCATTTATTTCACTTTCAATCACTTTCTGCTTCAGAAACATGTATTCCTCCATGTGTCTGACTGGTCTTTTCATGAGACTTCTTTCCAAACACATTATTTTCGATTTCCATAATCACTTTTGAAGCAAAACTCACACACTCTTCATGATAAACCATAACACTAAGATTACAATTAGACGTATAACTAGTTGTTATGAATGATTCTATATCAATATATGATTTCTTATATATTTTCAGATATCAATTCAATCCATTATTTAAAGTGGAACCAGTTATATTATTTATTAACTATATGATCTATTCATGCATTATCTCTATATTTATAGACACAGGGTACACCTCGTTGTACCCCCAATACTAATTTATACATATTTTAAATATTGCTGCCAGAAATGGTCGAAGAAATACTCATGTCATCTGATCTACATATACATTTTATCACAGTAATATTCTGGACCAAAAAAGCAAAGGTCACTCTTAAGATTGTACCAAAGACTAAATGAAAAGTGAGCATGGATTACTAAAACCTTCCATGTCCAGGTTTCCTAATGCTCTGAAATGTCAATCGTACTGGTGACTACATATTTGTTTCTTCCTAAGATTATATATTCAACCTCAAGCCTGTTGACAATGTCTAATCCTATCACTCACTTTATACTTTGCCTGATTTAGTAATGTCTCTATTTATGTCTGTATTCCTACATATTTTCCCCTGTTCATCATTGTGACTGACTCTTCACATATGCTGACTTTTACATTCACTGTCTACCCGAAACCCTATTGCTTAAGATCTTTTGCTCTAAATCCTATACTCACTCTTCTTTCTAAACCTACCGACTATCTTCCTAATCCTACCGACTATCTCTTTTTGAGTGGATGTTCTCTTCGACATTCAATCATCCAAGATACAAGCTCCTATGCCATTGTATATAGATTTATCTGAGACATTTTTGCAGAACATCATTCAAAGCTATGTGTACCAATTAAGGGCCCAATGCCCTTCTGGGCTACATATCTTCCCTAGATTTCTATTTTTATACTTATATTTCACCTATATATTCTTGTAAATATCATAGTTTCCCAATACCATTATTTGTCATGCAGAAATATTCCTAACCCAAATTGAACATGTTATTAACCCAAACCATACACTGTTCTCTCAATCAAACTTTACAGAAGAGCAGGGACAGGGTTAGTTTTACAATACAGGAATGTAGGGCATCTTCCACCTGTTGAGAACATCAAAGGTCCATGCAGAAATGATCTTTTGAGAAGATGTAGGCAGCTATGAAAGACTGAGAGAGAAAAGTCATCTTCTATGGCAAACAACCTCGTCAGCATGAAGGGATGTGTATGAATCAGCCTCTCTCTTCTTAATGTAGAGAAGATGGACCAAACCAGTCCTAGGTGGAGAGCGGTTCCCGAGTGCCCATGGTTTATATACCATTCTAACTTATGAAAATGTCACATGAAGTAGGGGCAGCCTCCATCTCATGGGACCCTTGAAAGCAACTGTTCGTACAAAGTGGTTGTCAAGGCAGTGACCTCATTCAGTTCCTGAAGAAGTGATCTACCTCACTTTCTTGGTGATGGAACTTTCTGAACTTCGGATCCAAGAAGCCAGGCTCCTGGAGCCAGTCCAGTCCAATACCCATTGGCTCATTTTTTTGGATTTACCAAGGAGAGTGTCAGTCTTTCTTGGTACCTACAGATGTGAGGATGGCCAAATACCAGGAGAGCTCTGAATAGGGTCCTTTCCTGAGAAAGCAGGTGGTGGTTCACTGCTGGCTCCTGACAACTTCACAGAGTTGGCCAAGGAGACCAGATCTGAGATAGGACAGGCCATTTTGGGGGAACATAGTTTGGCCCACCACTCAAAGGACACTCCGGATAGTCACAGAGTTACATGGGGGAAGGATGTGCCTTTGTGGGTGTGATTCAGGTTTTGTCTCATGATCTGAGAATAGGTAGGAAAGGTGGTTTGTTTGTTTTGGAGTGGACTTTTTCTAGTAAGTAGTTTGACAAGGCGAGTGTTTCTATGTCTGTGTATCCACTGTGTCCGTGGTTGTAGATATTAGAAAAGAGAATGCAACAATTGATGTGTCCTGTATAGTAGAAAGATTCCCAGCATTCATCTTGCCCAACTTATGAATGAACTGAGGCTTGCCTTATCCATGGGCAACACCTGCTATCTTCCTAAGTTTCTGTTTCCTTCCGGAATTCTAGCCACTCTCCAGAATAGGCTCATGGTTTTGTGTCCAAAATATGTACCACCACCAAGATCTGTGACATGGCCATGTACTGGATAGCTGAAGTGAATGGCGAGCATCTCAGAAAACTCAGATATCAGTGTGACCAAGAAAGTCTCAGTGGAGAAACCCTGCTTTCGGCCTTTTGCTTATCAATTGTTCTGTTGCCCTGAATGTCAGGAAGGTCTTTGCCTAAGGCCACCCCATTGTGAAGCCTGAAGAAAACAGTTTCAAATGCAAATGAATGGGCATCACCTGTTGCTCTTTGCTTAATTGCTTTGGAAAGGAATGTGTCTGAATAAACCTCCTGGCCCTGTGTGAGGTTGTGGCTTAGATTCTCAGCACCTGATTTATGTAAAGAGATATGCCATGAGTGCACCCAAAACCACAATGGCCAAAAGAGCAGTTATTGTGAATGAAGTTTCTCACATTCATTTGTAAGTTTCCTGACCCCCATCAAGTGTTAATAGGGATTCTTTGGGTCAAATTATTTATTCAAAGCCCTGCAGAGGCTAGCCCATAGGTTTTTGGGTTTTCTCATGACTCCAAATCATATAAAGAATCTATACCTGACAGTCAGTAGGCCTCAAATTGGAGATGCAGAGCAGTATTAACACCTGGCCTATTTGATAACTCCTGGTTCACAGGATGGGTGTCCAGGCCACCGTGAATTTAGGCAAATGAGGGGCAGGAGAGCTTATTTTTGAGACTGTCTTGGGCTGCACCCCTCATGGAAAACTCCAGCCAGAGTTTATGATTAGTGTCTATATGGAAGAAGATGATGGCCATGTGGGAGTGTTTTGGTTTTAATTGTGGTCATTTGTGTAGCGGTTGAAAGAGATGACTGGATCCACCTGGGCTTGAACTCTGGTGTGATTCCTCTTAGAGACTGAGTTCTGAAACTGACCTCAGAGAAGTATTGCCATGTAATGTGTTGGGATTTTAGGAGGCCACGCATGAGAATCGCCCTTGGAAACTGAGATCGAGGGCCAGGGTGGCTTTCCAGATTGCACTGGGAATCTCAGCCAGGATATCACATGATTTTATTCTAAAAGACTTGGCAGCCATAGTTGAGAGTCTAAACACACATGGAACTCACATTGTAGACCTCAATGATCCTGGCTTCATGTGACCTTTTGGCCACTCTTTGGGAATGCTTGCCTGTGAGTGTTCTCCAGAGATTTCATTGAAATGAGCTTCCTTACCATATAATGGTTCCTGCATGAATTGAAACCCACAGTGCCTCCAACATCATCCTTCAAAAATGGCTAAATAAATACCAAAAAATTTCTGAAATTTCCATGACCAGGTGGCACTGGAGAACCTTTGGATGTCATGTTGCTGATCATGAGTGAAATAATTCCCCACGCAAAGACACTTCAAAGGGAGAATTCCAATTTTATTGCAAAAAAGCTGTGTGATTATATAGAACTAAGGGGGAGATGGTAGGGCTTAGATAAATGGCAGCAACCCGTTTATTGAAAGCAAGTTCTTTCAGATATCATCTCCAGAACCCAGGAATTAGTTCTCATTGGGGTTAAGGTTCTCCACCAGTGAGATTTGAAATTGGCACTGGCGGGAGAGTTCACAAGGGCGGGAACTTTTCTCACCACTGCAGAAATGAAGAAGGTAGGAAGAAGAAGTCCTTAGGCACCATGTTGGGGTTTTTCTCTGGGGTATGGCTGCCATTTATACTTTTCCCAACATTCCTCCCTTTTTGTTTTCTTAGGAAGTGGGGCGTCGTTTTTAGATCCGGCTGCTTCCTGCTGTGTGGGGGTGCTGTGAGGCCTAGAAAGGGAAGGGGAGGAATGCTCAGGGGGCAGGTCTGGGAATATCATGAAAGCAAGAAATAAAACCCAGTGGCTATAGACAGCTACTTCCGTAGGGGTGAAGTCAATGAAAGTTCCCTGAAGCCACAAGTTGTCGATGGCATGGAACCAGTCCTGGATGGAGGAGATTGTTGGTATCAGCCACTGGTCCTGTAACAGAGACTCTAGAAAATACTGGAAGCGTTGCCTGGACAAGGTGCCACAGGACCTGAAGAAGATCAGAGTGAATAAAAACAGAATGAAGATAAAAATTAAAGCAAAGGTCAATTTTTGGCAGAAGTTCCATGTTGGGGGAGTGACATAGAAGAGGCCAAGGGCCATGAGGAAGCTTAGAAGGTGATAAAGATTCAAGAATCCAGGATGGCAGATTAAGAGGTTTTCCGAGCTTGTTGTCTCCCACTGTCTGATGTCCATTGCATTCCATCGTGCCTGGTAGTGAGCTTCATCACGGAGTGAACTGTTCTCTTGGAGATGTTGGGGGTTCGTCGGTCATCAGAGGCTGATAGTGCCTAAGCAAAAGCTGGTTGAAAGTTTGATTACGAATTTTTTGCAGTTGGGTTTGAAGGAACTTCATTATGCAGGGCAAGAGAGCACAAAAAAGGAGCATCCCAATAAGGGGCCCAGAGAGAGGTAGTAAGTACATGGCAAGATAGGATTGGAAGAACCTCGTTATGGGATTGGAGGAGGTAGGTTTGAGCAATTGGGACGATAATTCCTGCAATTTAACAACTTTTTTTTTATTAGCCCAGATTCATTAACATAATAGCAACATTCTCTCTGAGGAATAGGCATGTACCCCCTTTTTCTGCAGTGAGAAGATCAATTGCCCTTCGGTTCTGTAAAGCCACTTGTGCCAATGAAGTAACCTGCCACTGCAAGGAGCCAAGAGACTCAGCAGTGGTATCGAGTGCTTCCTGCAGTTTTTGTTGCACGTCATTGGATGCCCATAGAGCATGACCTATAGCTCCACCAGAGAGACCGAGACTCGCCACTGAGGTTGTTAAAGTGAGGCCTACCAGAACCGGCAGAAAGACTGCCCTACGGGTGCTGGAAGGTAGGGCCAACTGTCGGAATTCAGTGGGAGTATACAAAGAAAGCAGAGGAACTACTGTAACCAAGATACAGGTGCCAGAGACATTGATCGTTGAGGTACTTAAAGACCAATTACACCAGATGAAATGTCCAGGTTGCATAAACGCAGGGCTCTATGGGGTGCTATAGCTCAAGGAACAAATGGGTATAGGATTCATTATTGGCAGGTGGATACAGATGAAAGGAAATAAAGTATTGTTGGAATAACTTTCCCACAGTGGGATATGTGTCACATGTAGGGGTTGTCCTTACTTAGAGAAATTGTAGGTTTTTGCTGAAATATTTCCTGCCGCTAATGGGACCGCTGCTAGAAGTGGACGACTAAGTGAAGCACAGAGAAAGCACTGAGAAGTAGGCACCAAAAGAATGGAGGAGTTTAATAATCGAAGAGTTTGGTGTAGCAAATTGAGCCATGTGGAAGGGGGACCTTAGGGGGTTGAAGGCTCTGAATCCTCTTTGGATGAGCTATGGATAAGATCTCGAAGTTTCGATTCTGACTCCTTAATGTGTTCGACTACCTGGATGGTTGCCTTAGGTGGCGTAATCAGGGTGCGGCCAACAGTCATCCACCCTGTGGGTCTGGCTGAGGTTGTCCGAGCATAGACAGCAAACTCAACATAGCCCCAACGTTTGGCCTTGGGGTCAGGTGTATCTGAAGTATATGATCCATTGTTATCGGATGAAGAGCCTTTATGCCACTTTAGGTAACTAGAAGTCCACCCTTCAGGGTAGCCAAGTGAGTGGTAAGAACAGCTACCACGTTCATCATGGAACCTGCATGACCAATAGGGACACCCATTATATATCTCAGGCCACCAATGACAATAGTCTTTGGTTTGATTAAAGAGGAAGCAAATGAAAGGCCAGTTCCAGCTACCAGGGACGAAGGTCCTTGAAGGTGACAATTTTAGGGGAATAGAGGTGCAGTTGTGGATGAAGCAAGTAGTTGCATCCACTGCGCGGACCTTCTGCATGCCATGTTCTGAGTATCATTCCCGAAGAGTGAATAAATACATGGTAGGTTAGGAGGGTAAAGACAAGTCCCAACAGAGCACAGAAAAGAAGCAGAGTACAAAAAAACAAGCAGTTAGAGAAGACTAGGGTGTTGGGAGAGCTCATTGTGCCTTCTTTAAGAGGAATTGGGCTGCAGGGAACACCGTGTGAGCCGCAACTTAAATGGGTGAGATGGGTGTGGAAAGCAGGAGTAAAGGGGAGGTTCAGGAGGTGATTCTTGGAGTTCCTCTGGGGTGGTCCTGTCGTCAGCAGTTGGGGCCTCCTGGTGATATGGCTTCAACCTAGAAATGGGAATCCAGGGAGTGAGATGGTTGTCTGATAAGGAGAGTTTGGCGGCGGTGGGGTTACAGAGAATGACAGGATAGGGGCCTTCCCATTTTGGTGCAAGAGTCCCTTTCTCCTCTGGGGTATTATAATAGACTAGACTCCCAGGTGTTAAGGGAGGAGTGTTTGGAGAGGAGACTGGGTCTTGAAGAAGCCAGTTCTGATATTTCCAGTGTTCCGAGCAGAGATGAAAAAAGAGAGGCAAAGACAAATCTCGGGTGAGATGTCCTTGTGAAATGACCAACCCAGGGGGTATAAGAGGTCTTCCATACATTATCTCAAAGGGAGACAGTAAAGATGGTTTCTTAGGGAGAGCTCTGATTCGAAGCAAAGCCAAGGGAAGGATTTTGACCCAGTCTAAGTTTAATTCCATTGTCAATTTGGTAAGGACTTCCTTCAGAGTACGATTTACCCTTTCCACTTTCCCTGAAGCCTGGGGGTAATATGGACAGTGGAAATGCCACTTGAAAGAGAGGGCTTGAGAGACCTTTTTTGTGATCCTAGAAATAATCTCAGGGCCATTGTCATATTGTAGGGAAGTCGGCATACAAAACCTGGGGATGATGTCTGTCAGTTAGATTGAAGCTACAGTGGAAGCCTTTTTATTGGAAGTGGGAAATGCCTCAACCCAAACAGAGAAAGTGTCCACAAAGACAAGGAGGTATTTAGTGTGCCATACTGTGGGCATGTTGGTGAAGTCTACTTGCCAGTCAGCAGCGGGAATGTGTCTCCGGGCTTGGTGGAAAGGGAAAGGTTTGGGCCTTAAAGGAGTATGAGGGTTGGTCCGCTGACAGATCTGACAATTAGAGGCTATATTCTCTAGCATGGCTATGTCAGAAGGGTTGAGGGAGAAGAAGCTCTGTAAAAAAAGGGTCAAAGACTGAGAATTGAAATGGTGTAGAGTATGAAGGAACTTGAAAAGATTTTTGTTCTTACTGGAAGAAGTAGGGGCTTCAGATGAGCTGTCTAAAGTGGCCATAATATGTCCCCCATGGGGGCCATAATTGGAAGTGGTAGCAGCCATTCGTGCCGCCTGGTCAGCTTTGGCATTGCCCTCAGTGATAAGAGAGCCGTCCTTCTGATGTGACCTACAATGGACAACTCCCAACTGGGTGGGTAAGTGGGAGGCCTCTATCAGATTGGTTAAAAGAGCCGAATTAGTGATCGCATTACCTTTGGTGGTAAGTAGGCCTCGCTCCTTTCATATTGAAGCATGGGATAATAAGATCTGGAAGACATATTTTGAATCAGTATAGAGGGTGAGGGATTTGCCTTGTGCTAGTAGGCAGGCACGAGTGGCTGCTATAAGTTCAATCTGCTGGTTGGTAGTTCCTGAAGGCATAGCTTTGGCCTCTATAATCTCAGTGGCTGAAACTACAGCGTATCCAGAGTAATGAGTGCCGTTCTGCCTCAAGGAACTGCTGTCAGTAAACCAGATAAGGTCAGGCTTGGTGAGTGGTTCCTCAGAAATGGAACAATGACAGCGGAGGAAATCATCTAAGGTTTCCAAGCAATTATGAGTTGGTGTGTTAGACGTGGGAGTCATTGGGAGCAGTGAGGCAGGGTTCAGTGCAGAGCATGGGAGGAAAGTAATATTAGGGTTTTCCTGAAAGAAAGTGAGGAGCGACAGAACTCTGGATGGAGGAAGGGTTTGAAGGCCCTTATAAGCTGAAAGGTCTTTCAAGTGATGTGGGGAGTGGATAGTTCAAGGTACCCCAAAAGTCAGCTTAGAGGCTTCTTTGTGTAAAATTTGTCCAGCAACCAGAGCTCTTAAGCAAGGGGCCCACCCACGAATGGTAGAGTCTAGTTTCTTGGAAAATATGCCACAGGTGCAAATGTAGGCCCATAGTTTTGACCTAAGACCCTAAGTGCTTGCCCCCCTTTTTCATGGACATATAGATGAAATGGTCTTGAAAGATCAGGAAGGTGAAGGGCAGGTGCCTTTAAGAGGAGTTGCTGAAGCCTGCAGAAGTGGTAGATGGGGGAGAAGACAAGAGATTCACTAGGGGGTCCATTTGCTAGGTCATACAGGGGTTTGGATAGAAGAGAATAATTTGGGATCCAGGCCCTAAAATAACCTGCTACTTCTAGGAATGATAGTATTTTGGCTTTCATATGGGGCACTGGAAGATCAGAGAGGAGTTGCCTCCTATCCAGTGTTATTTCCTTTTTCCCGGGTGTAAGGCAAAAACCAAGAGAGGTGACAGAAGACTGGGAAACCTGTGCCTTGTGGGGAGACTCCCTATATCCCTTGTCTGCTAGGAAATTAAGAAGCTGAGCGGTGTGGGATTGAGAGTGTTCCCAGAGGGACTACATAGAAGAAGGTCATTGACATATTGAAGGAGAGTAGAGTCAGGACAGGTCGGGTGAAAGGATGTGAGGTCCTGGGCAAGAACTTGGCAAAAGAGATGGGGGCTGAATCCCCGTGGGAGGACAGTCCAGGAAAGCTGATGAGAATGGTGGATGTGAGAGTCAGTCCACGTAAAAGCAAAGATATTCTGAGATTCTGAGAACAAGGGAATAGAAAAGAATGCATCTTTTAAATCTAGGACCGAGAAGTGGGTAGTAGTGGCAGGAATCTGAGAGAGGAGGGTGTAAGGGTTTGGCACTGGCGGGTGGATGGGGACCACAGAGGAGTTGACAAGGAGAAGGTCTTGAACCAGCCTGTAGGACACGTTAGGTTTCTTAAGTGCCAGAATGGGGGTGTTGAAAGGAGAGTGTGTAGGCCTAAGATACCCCTTTCGTAATAAATCCTGGATGACGGGTTCTAATTCGAGGAGGGCTGTGGTTGTGAGTGGATATTGTGGTTGACTAATATATCTTGAAGGGTCCCGTAAGACAATATGAATAGGACTGCATTTAGCCATAAAGGGTGTAGTTGTGTCCCAAACCTCAGGCTTAACTAGTTTAGAGAGTCATGGAGGAGTGCATGAAGGAGGTGTATCTGCCCCTAGGAACATCATGAGGAAATGAGAGGTAGGAGAGGTGTGGGGTGATATGTGAATGGTGACTTTTCATAGTGAGAGTATGTCCCTTCCCAGAAGGGGAATGGGACAATGGCTCATAACGAAAAAGAAGTGAGTGAAGGACAAAAGGGATCCCTGCATATAACATGATGGGGAGGTTTGAGGTAAAATCTGTTTAACTCCTA